>NC_056740.1:199665477-199955477 GCF_019279795.1 Protopterus annectens
TAATCCCCAGCTGAGAGAGTTTTGCAATGATACCTGCGTGAGGGATTGTGTCAAAACCGTAGAACAGATCCATGCTTACCATAGTCCAGGACTATCACATAGAATCAATAGGTTGTGCCAACATCACGGATCACCTAATGTGTGACTCAGCGCAAACACCTTCCTGATAAAGTTGAATACATACTTCAACATACCCTCCACATGTGCTATATTTCCATGGAAGGGTGTACATCAACATGCATCCATCTGTGTTGCGGGGAACAGTAACTGATGCATGCATGTACAGACACATCCTGACTTTCCTCAACTGTGAGGTAGACCAACATGTCATCATGGATCTTTTCTAAATGGACACTAGTAATATCCCAGCTATGTGCAACAGACTTCTGTAAGTTGTTAATGCTACATCATGTCTATTACATCTGATAGATGTTCTCTAAGAGGTCATCGAGGGCATGAATGATGACAATGCTATCATCTTGTAGAAGTTGACCAGGTCAAGGCGTTTGACACAAATCCACACTGAGGTATTCAATCAACACTGTCAGATGTGGCCATAAACAGCTATATCACCAAGTGGGTAGACCCATGTATCACATATATGGCATTTCACTATGTTGAAATATGTGAAGTGATCTATATCTCAGGTCCAGTGATCAGGTCTGTACATCAGGGCTGTCTGCTAGGCCCATTTCTGTCCATTGGTTAAGTGATGGACATCACAGATGACATCATGTGTCCAACTAGCTGCCTGAAGGACTAAAAATTGTGGGCAACCATTGACTCCAGCTGTGATATTAGTATAATACAGACAGTATTCACACATATCAATATTGCTGCCACAGCCATGACAATACCTCTTAACTTCTTACAGCATGAAATCTTGGCAAAGCCATAACTAAAAGTAGGACAAAGGTCCAAATGTAGGGACAATTTTTAAATGTTGTTCTTACAGACTTAGAAAGTTGATAGAATAACAGGTTTTTCATTAGCATAAAATTTTGAAGAGTATGAAGTCTGAAACTCAAACATCTGTCATTATTTTCTAACTTCAAGTCTTTAATGATTTGCAACTAATTTGCTATAAAACCAACATTTTCTGAAAAACAGACAAAATATGAAGCAAAAATCTGGACATTTTGTGAAAATCTGTAGAGCTGAGAGGTATGGCCATGACAACACTTGCAATTACAAGAAAACATGGGGGGATTTGCTAAGTCAGGAAAACAAACACCCAACCCAAGTATAAAGTGGACATCATGCCCTATAATCAGACCAATAGGTATGTTACTTATGTCATGGGGTAGATGGTAAGTGGAATGTCCACCAGCATGTGGTGACAGTACTGACTAATCCCTGGTAGGTAACACAAGTACTGTATATGTGAAGGACATCCACATTGGAGGCCATACTGCCTCCATAGTTCTCGGCCTTCATCACAACAATAACTGAGTACAATGTACCCTTCTTCATGTACCACCCTACACATCTTCCACCGATGTGTAACTAAAGTGTACCACCTTTGTCACAGTGAGTTGTCATGCAGCTTATTGGCCATACCTAGGAATTTTTTATGGCATAAACATGACTGTCTGATAGTGCGGAACATCAATCAAGTTGTTACACCAGGTGGAAGTCTGCTACTTGTTCTGGTGATGCACAACTACATACATAGATGTTTGATAGCATTAATGGCATGGATATCATTCATGACAGTGTGGATTGGTAGATTGTGTCATATATATATATATATATATATATATATATATATGTGTGTATGTGTGTGTGTGTGTGTGTGTGTGTGTCATGCATGACAGTCAACTAGCCTGTATTGCTCATAATGTCACATACAGGTATAGCAGCATCCCTCCTAACACCTCCACAGGATGTTTCACACTGCCAGGCAGTCTGTGTGATTACCCTCATAAAGTGTGTATGTATCATAATAGTTGTACAAGTGTGTTTGTGCAGAATCATCTCTTATAACTCTGTATCACATATGTTATATTAGAGGCATGGGATTATTTTTGGCATTATTCTGATCTTGTCCATGATTGTGGTGACTTATTTTAATGTTATCCATGAGCTTTTACCTACGTACCACTTACTGGAAACAACTGCTGAGGTTATACTCATATTCAGGCAAATCAGTTTGCACAATTTCACAGGTTAAAACAGCACTGTCCAAGGCCAAGAATACAGCTTCTATTGGACCTGACAATATTCCTGGCTGTGTTCTACATGAACTACAGAGTGAACTGGCACCTCACCTGTGTGCCCTGTTCAATCACAGCCTCACCTCAGGCTTTGTCCCTACCAAATAGCGCACTGCTACAGTCATCCCTCTCCACAAAGGAGGAGTGACTACAGACCCTGGGAACTATTGCTCCATTAGCCTGATAAGTCTGATATGCAAAGCTATGGAATGGATCATCATGGACCTAATAAACAAGGATGTAGGGAATCTCCAAACTCTGGATCCCACAAAGTTTGGTTTTGTGTAGGGTAGATCATGCCTGCTCAACTTGGTTGGCTTCTTTGAGTCAGTCACCAGAGCTGTGGATGAAGGCAAAGTGGTTCATACAGCCTACCTTGATTGGCCAAGGCCTTTGATAACATTCTTCACTCAGGAATCATAGAAAAACTCACTAAACTAAGTCATCAACCCCTATATCACTATGTGGGTTGCAAACTGGCTCACAGACAGAATCCACAGTGTGAAAGTAGCTGACTCCAAGTCAAACTGCTGACCAGTCATGAGTGGAGTCCCACAGGGTTCAGTCCTGGGTCCTCTCCTGTTTGGCATCTACTTCTCAAAAGTCCAGGCCAACATAAAGGGACTCTGGCTGACAAAGTTCACAGACGATTGCAAGTTGGGAGCCATTATTAACTCCCCAAGTGATGATGACATCCTACAGAAAGGCCTCACTGAGACCAACGACTGGTGTCAGAACCATGGCCTTAAGCTCAATGCCAAAAAATGTGTCATCATCCCCTTTGGGAAAGCCCTAGTCCCCATGAATTATCACATTGATGATAGTCCACTGAACACAGAAGGCATTATAAGAGATCTGGGAACACTGTTGACAGCAACCTTTCTTTTGACCACCACATTGCCACTGTGGTCAGAAAGTCCTTCTGTGTGGCACATCTCATTACTAAGGGTTTTGCATCCAGGAAGAAAGAGGTCATTGTCTCCGTCTACTCTTCTCTCATTAGGTCAATCATCAAGTACAATGCCCCATTTGTCATGTACCTCATTAGACACCTGCAACAACTGGAGAGGCCGCAAAAGTACCTCACAAAGAGGATTCTAGGCCTTAAACACTTGTCCTATATGGACAGACTCAAAAAACTCCAACTATACTCTCTCTCATATTGCCTACTTACAGGTGATCTCTGCTTGACTTACAAAGCCATGTCTGACCCAGCTTTGTTAGAAATGTTGCATTTAAAGAAATCCCAATCCCTTCACACTACATGCTCCTGCAACCTCAACCTCATTACCACAATCAACAGAACATGCTGGAGGGGCAGTTTCATAACCCAGAGACTGCCCATGCTATGGAATAGACTTCCCATAAATGTCAAACAGAGCACCTCACTGGCCCTCTTCAAGAGAAATCTTGATGAGTGGATGGGAAATAGAAAGTTCACCCAGGGGATCACTCCAGTGGCTCTACTCAACAGAGGTACTGGGAACTAAGGTCAGGTGGCATGATGTCAGGGTAATCCTATGGACTAGGCTTATAAAGGCTCCAGGGCCATTAGCCTAGTACACACCTATGAACCTATGAACCTATATGCACCCTACTCCAATTGTATGACTGATCCCTGTGTAAGGATGCTTATCTCACACAGACATCCTCCCCACTGCAATGTCACCTTGTGTGGCAGTCACATAATACACATTTTCGCTGTGCATTCCCTACTGTACCATATAGATATGTGATTAGTGTTCCTGCTATGTCCAGCTTCCATTGACATGCCCTCATATGCTGTGCATTAGGTTGTTTCACCTGTTCTCTTTCCCTGTGTGCACTCTTAAAATTCATCTGTGTGTCCCTATTCAGTACACACACACTTCCACTGAGTGTTTATTTTACATGGCAGTCCATGTACCATTACAAATCATTTGCACAGCTTCAGTACAAAAGTCCAGGAATGGGATATCACAATATTCTGCACTGCAGATAGAATGTCCAGTACTGTGTTTGGAACATATACTTCACATTCATACCTCTCAACTGTCCAGATATTCACAGGATGTCCAAATGTGTTTCTTATCAAATTTATAGCTTTCTGCCATATCACTGGGATGATCATAGGACTGATGTGACTCAATATTACATACATTTGAGTTCATACCTCTCAACTGTCCAGATTTTTGCAGAATGTCAACATTTTTGTCTCATATATTTGATTTTTTTCATCATAAAATTTTGGTTTTCTGGCAAATCATTGGCGGATTGAAGTCAGAAAATAATGACAGACATTTGAGTTTCAAACTTCATGCTCTTCAGAAAATTCATGCTAATGTAAAATCTATTATTCTGTCAACTTTCTAAGTTTGTAAGAGCAATATTTCAAAAATGTCCCTATTGTTGGGCCTTTGTCCTCCCATTATGTAAGGCTTGGTCTGGATTTCTTGCTCTAAGAGGTTGAGAAGTATGTTTGAGTTTCATACTTCAAATCCTTCAGAACATGTATCTTAACACAAGCCCCTGGTAATTCTAGCACATTTCTATGGGGCATATATGTGAAATGTGTACCTATTTCTGGGTCATTGTCCCTGCATTATGTTGGCTTTTGTCCAGATATCTTGCACTAAGAGATTGAGAGCTATCTGTGAAGCCCTGGTGATTATTGTGGCATTCCATGCAAAACTTTGAACCATCAATGCTCTGGTTTCAACCATGTGTTATCCATGTTCCCTTACATGGTTTCCTGTCTGGCAACACTGTTGCCAGCCATGAAACCTCACTTAAATGTGGTGCACAGCATGAATATGCATTGTGTTTTGCTGTTTGCCACACACCACCGCACACACATGTAAACTCCATGTAGGCTTTGCTCAAAGCCTACACAGAATTTATTGAATCCCAGGGTTAGTCTCTTTAGCTGCCTTCTATTTCGAAGATATTGACTTTCTAACACTATTAACTAAGGCATCCAAAATATAGCATAGGAGTCAGAATGTTGTCCAAAAAATATTGCCTGCCCTTTTCTTATTTCTTCCACTATCTCACTCTTATCAGAATTTTCCTTTTGCTTTCAATGACTTATAAGTACTTTTTTGCAACTAATATTATAATTCCTAATAATACAGTCATTCTGATAGATAATTTCTCCATGTTTTTCCACTCCTCCAGAAAATAATTTAGCTCTTATATTCAATATGTTTCCCCTACCATTCTTTGAATTAGTTCAGCTATTCCTTCTCTAAATCCCTGCATCTTGGGGCATCACCAAAAAGTGTGCACCTATTCTACCATCATTCCATCCTTACATCTCCAGCAGATATTTTCTGACAGCTTAAACACACTAGCAGTCCTGCATGGGGTATGGAAATATTTGTGTAAGCAATTCCATGCAAATATCTGAAACTTCCTGCTCCTGATTGCCTTACTTCATAATGTACAGACCAATTCCTTTTGTTTATGTGTAATCTCATCCTCTAAATGCTACTTGCAACTTGCTTTCACATCTAAACTCACGCACTGTTGATCTCAATGTATTTCGTTTTTGGCTGTGGCTTTGTGTCTTACAACTTTAATGTTCCTTCTTTCAGTTTCAGTAGCCATTTAATCATTTCAGAACACTTAACCACTGCAGTAGTTGCCCAGCTAATACCTTCAAGCCCCCTCCTTTTGCATCTCCTCACTTTTACTCCCACTCGGATCGGATCTGGCTCAAGTAATTGATCTACATGCTCCCCCAAGTCTATGTGAATAAGGATTATTCTTCCATTCCCTACTCTTTCTCTTCTAGGCAGAATATCCTGCTTCCAACTCTTAGTGGGATTTTTCTAAAGCATTTGCCTATGGTCATCTATTGAGTAGATAATATGGGAGGCTTCATCATTGCCAGTAAGCCCCCTCCCCCCAAAAATGCTTTCAATACATTCTTTCGACCTTACCACAAATTCTTATCCTTTAACATATCCTTCCACAGCTCTTGATAGGTGTTATTTTCACATTGTGTCAGTCTGACTCATTGTATAGCTTACAAGTATCACAGTAAATTGGGGGGCACAGATGATGTGATTGTGTGTATGTATGCTAGGGACCCAAGTAATATATCTCTTATATCTCTGGTATTCAAGCACAGGTCTGTCATGGGATAGTCAGGGCTAATGGTTAGCTTAGACAAAACCATTTAGAAAATACAAAACAAATTCAAACATGGCAAGCAATGACATAAGGTATATGTTTAATACTTTAGACATAAGGTATATGTTTAATACTTTAGAATTACTGTAGGAAGCAAAGAAAATGACATATAATATATAAGCAGTAATGCCTGAAAAGGTAACCTTTATAAAGAAATAATGGAACACCTAGCAGAGTTGTGAAGCATGACACCCCAGATATAGGGCCTCCTCACTCCTGGAAAGTCTGTTATTTTCCTATAATGCCCACACTTGAAAGGCATTATTATGCTAAGAAAATGGCCTCTGTATTTGTGTTGTTGTATATTCCATTTTGGGGTGTATTTATCTTTTGCATATTTTGCATGTTTTGATGAAAAATAGTCTGTTTTATGTTCTATGGTAATGTTTTGGAATGACAATGATTACAGCATTCTTTAAGTTTAAGTTTATTAAATATTGCTAGACATATCAGACACTGGTGATAAATAATAAACAGCTGTGCATTTTATTTTTTACTTGTCAAGTCATACATATTAATTATTGTATTGATGCATATCGATTTATTTTATTTATTTGTTGACCAAGTAAACCTACAGGCACAAGCTTCTTTTCTGAAGGAACCTGAAAGCACTGTCTGATTCAATAATTTGGTTAGGGTCAAATTGCAGGCAAGAGGCTGGGGAGGAGGCTTTCAGGCCCTGGGCTGCAGGATAGTGCTTATTACTAGTGCTCGTCTTATTTGCACTAAATTCCAAAACTTGACAACTCATCTTTCTCTTTCTGATTGTGTCTAGGAAAAGAGAAATGTTTTAAGTATTTTGTTATAGTTTTATCTGCATTTTATGTATTTATTTTCTTACCAATTGTTTCATCTGTTGTTATATTTTTGTTTTAAGCGTCAGAAAATTATTTATTCTGAAGAACTAAAGCAAAAAGATACTGAGATGGCTTCCATTTAGACAAACATGAGAATATTTTGTGTCATCTGTAGCATCTCAACTATTTAGGGCATTTTTTTATGCTGGTAGACCTCCTTCCATAGTTTCATAGTTTCATAGTATAGTACTAGGCTATCTGCCCTGGGGCATTTGTAAGCCTAGCCATAGTGATGTGGCTTTTGCCACCCCATGAAAAGGTACAAAAATGTACAGAATAAATCTAGAATACTGTGCCTCTGTCTAGTAGTGACACAATGAAGGTCCCCTTATATAAAATAGAATTAGTTTACTGTGCCCCTGTCTAGCAGTGACACAGATGTGACCCCTGGGGTAAACTTACGATCTCCCATCCACTCATCAAGATTTCTCTTGAAGAGAGTCAGTGAGGGGCTCTGCCTAATATGAACTGGTGTCCTGTTCCAAAGCATGGGAAGCCTCTGGGTTATGAATCTATCCCTCCAGCATGTCCTATTCATACTTGTGCCGAGGTTTAAGTCTTTAGCTCTCGTGGTCCTGATGGATTTGGATTTTTTGAGGTGGAGCATGTCCATCAGATCCTGATTGGACATGGCCTTGTACGTCAGGCAGAGATCACCTCTGAGCAGGCGGTATGCTACTGAATAGAGCTGAAGTTTCTTTAGTCTGGCAGAATAAGACATATGTTGGAGACCCTTGATCCTTTTGGTGAGGTACTTTTGTGGTCTCTCCAGCTGTTTCAAATGCCGGGTGAGGTACATACCAAATGGGGCATTGTACTCAATCATGGGTCTGATGAGGGAGGAATATAGGGGTACAATGACATCCTTGGATCTGGATGTGAATCTCTTCATGATGAGGTGTGCAAGGTAGAATGTTTTTCTAACCACTTTGGCAATGTGGGTGTCAAATGAGAGGTCGCTGTCTACTTGGGTCCCTAGGTCTCTGATTACTTTTTCCGTACTCAGTGGGTTGCTGTCTTTGTGATAATTTGTGGGTACTTTGTTTTTTCCAAAAGGGATGACTATACATTTTTTGGCATTTAGTTTAAGGCCGTGACTACGGCACCAGTTGTCCGTTTCAGTGAGGCCTTTTTGTAGGATGTGTGTGTCTGCTGGTGTATTGACTATGGTGCCTAGTTTGCAGTCATCTGCGAACTTTGTCAGCCATAGCCGTCCCATGTTTGCTTTAACATCTGAGAAATAAATGCCGAACAAGAGGGGTCCCAGGACAGATCCCTGTGGGACACCACTTGTGACTGGCTTTGAGTCTGACATTGCTCCAGTGATTTTAACTTTATGGGTTCTGTCCTTTAGCCAGTTTGCAACCCATCTAGTGACATAAGGGTTTACTTTTAAGCTGTTTAGCTTATCTATGATGCCTGAGTGGGGTATTGTGTCGAAGGCTTTAGCCAAGTCCAGGTATGCTGTATGGACTGCTTTGCCCTCATCAATGGCTCTAGTGACTGTTTCGAAAAAGTCAACCAGGTTTAAAAGGCAGGATCTGCCCTTTACAAAGCCGAACTGGGTGGGGTCAAGTGTCTGTAGGTCCCCTATGTCTCTGTTTATGAGTTCCATAATGATTCTTTCCATAGCTTTGCAGACCAGGCTAGTTAAGCTTATGGGGCGGTAGTTTCCAGGGTCTGTAGAGGCACCCCCCTTGTGGAGTGGGACCACTGTTGCTGTATGCCAGTGTTCAGGTACATAACCCGAAGTAAGGCCAAGGTTAAATAGCATTTTTATGTGTGGGTTTAGCTCCTCTTGGAGTTCACGTAACACGCACCCCGGAATACTGTCAGGTCCCATTGATGCTGTGTTTTTTGCTTTGTTTAGTGCGGTTCTCACTTGGACATCTGAGATGACAGGGAGATTATATTCAGCTGGGATAAGTATTTCTACTTTTGGGGGTGAAGGAGGGGAGAAATTTGCACTGAACCTGTCAGCCAGAATGTTAGCAATATCTGTGGGTTCAGTGTATTTTTTGTTGTTGTGAACCAACTCTGAGCATATCTGAGGGTTTCCGCCCAGGTTTCTGACATAGCTGAAGAAGGCTTTGCGGTTATCTTTAGTGTCCTTAGCGATTTTCCTCTCAAAGTTTGCCTTGGATGTTTTTATGAGAGAACGTAGTTTTCTGCTAATGTTGATCAGAGATGTCTTCCCTTCATGGGATTTTGCTCTGACGTGCAGTAGCTTCCTTCTTTTGTTATACAATTTGTTTATGGCTGAGGTCCACCAGACAGGACGCTTACATTTGGTGGAGAGGGACTTGGATTTGTTTGGGATTGCATGATCCATGCATTCTTGGAGATGTCCATAGAAAGCATTTGTGAAGGATTTGGCATTGTGGGATGTGGTATCCACTGGCACAGTGGGCTTAAAGGATACCATCTCAGTCTTAAGAAGAGTGAAGTCTGCTTTTGAGAAGTTTTTCACTGTGGTCTTTTGTGCTGGGGGTGGAGGTGGGATATGTATATCCAGGGTGATTAGTTTGTGGTCAGATCTCACTAGTGAGGGGTATACTTCCGGTGTGGAGCATTTTGTCCCCATGTTTGTGATGATCAGGTCTAGTATATTATCTCCCCTAGTTGGAGAGGTGACTAGTTGTTCCAGTGCATTTGAATTTATGAATTCCAGGAACCTTTGGGCTGGGGTATTAGAGCTAGAATAATGTACCCAATCTATGTTTGGGTAGTTGAAGTCTCCCAGTATGATGGTATTTTGTGATACATTCATATCCTCCAATGTCTTCAGGAAGGCTGAGTGGGGTTATTGAGATTGGGAGGGTGGTCTGTAACATGCTACCAGTTGTATAGCAGTTTTGCCTATGGTTAGTTGCACCTGTATGGTCTCTGATGCTTCATGTGTTGCTACTAACCTGGAGGTGTGGGTGTCCTTTATGAATATGGACATTCCCTCCTTTGTGGTTCGGCCCGGGTTTTGGGGCCGAAAAGCATGATACGAGGTATAGCCTGGTAGTGCTGGGGTGCTCTCAGGAGCAATTGAACCAGGTTTCAGTTACTGCACAGACGTCGATGTTCTCCATGCTGAGGAGTGCATCAAGTGCTTGCATCTTGAGATTTAGACTTCTGGCATTGAGCAGCATTACCCTTAGTTTTTTTCCATTTTTGTTTTCTAAGGAGGTGGGATTGTCTTTTGAGCCTTGCCTAAAAAAGGCACTATGGGGGTGGCAAGAGCCTTAGCCAATATCCGGAAGCCCAGTGGTGACAGGTGTAAGCCATCCCTTGCGAAGCAGCGTGGCTTGTCCAACATATCATCCCAGGCAGATAGACATTGGATCCCCTTAGAATGACACCAGTACTTGAGCCAATTGTTAAAGCTGATCATCTTGTCTTTGTATTGTGGTATCATTCTTGGTGAGGGCAAGATGCTGCTCAGGGTCAGGGTCATACCAGCCTGGGCTACATAATCGGAGAGCTCTTCTATGTCTCTTTTCAGGTAGTCCAGGGAGGTACATCTCAGGTCATTCACACCAGCATGGACAATGACGGAGTCATATTTGTACTTGCTTTGGAGTGACCTGAGTGCGTGTGTTATGTGGCGGATCCTAGCTCCCGATAGACAGCTCACAGTCACCTTCTCCTTGTTCAGCCTGGTCAGTGGGACATCAATGTGTCTGACTATGGAGTCACCTATTACTAGTGTATCAGGCAAGGTATTTGGCCTTAAGGGCTGCAATTGGTCGACACACTGATTTATTGAAGTATGTGTTGCATGTGTTTTGTTTTGAGGTGGTGGATTTTTCGATGTCTGCTTTGGGAGCCTCTGTTGTTTTGGTAAGTTTTTTATTAGAGCCTCCGAGTATGTCTTTGTGTTTTTATGTGTTTGGTTTGCAGTTGTGGTAGGTCTATGTGGGACTGGGATTGTTGTATGTGTGGTTGCCATCTCCTCCTGTCTGGTCATGCCAGCCCTGAGTTGAGAGAGTTCAGCCTCCAGTTTGGCTATATAGTTGCATCTCTCACATGTATTTGTGTTTGTTGGGAGGAGGAGAGGGTTGTCTGTGTACATGAGACAATTGTAGCATTGTCTCAAGATACCCAGATTGACCAGCTGAACTGGAGATGACGCCAGTAATCTACCACTCGACATGCTAGAACAGTATAAGGGAGTGGTATACCTTTAAGGGAAGTGGATATTCACAGGGGTGGTAAGTAGATGTAGTGCTTTACTTAGTACGAGAGTGCTTACTTAGTAGAGAAGTATTGAGAACAAGGGCTAGGCTTATAATACAGTGAGTAGTCTGGTTATACTAAGAGTAGAGCTTCCTTAAGGGAAAATCTGAAGAGCAGAATTGGCAGAGCCAGAAAAAGTTTAACCTTGTTTAACCGGCGCTGCCCTATGTGCACGACCACGCAAAGCCGTGCAAATGCGGATTTTAAACAGTGAACTTCAAAAGAGCTAGAAATGGTCCAAAACAACCAATTACTACAGCTTCTTGTGCTGAGGTCATTTCCCCCTAGGATAGGTAGGCTACTCAAGGCTCCCCACTCCCACTGGTGAGCAAAGAAACTTCCTTCTATCCAAGTAAGGTAATGGACAACACAGGAACTACACCACAACCCAGAATACAACAATGCCTGTAAACTGGTCTAAACTAGTCGAGGAAGGCGGGAAAACAAGGATTTTTTTTTGTTTTTTTGTTTTTTTGGTAGAAACACACAGAAAATGCAGAAACAGTGATAAATTAGTTACACAGGCTAGCACACTTTAGTGGGCAGCCTCCACAGTTAAATTAAACAAACAAACAAGCAAACTTTAGATCAAATTCGAATAAAATGTAACTTTAAGTGCAGATTTTAAAATAATGCAGCAATCAGTTAAAAAAACATTCAGGCTAGTTCAAGGTAAGCTACAGAAGCTATTTCAAGTGAAAAAAAAGCAAAGATTCTTAAATCCAGAAGGTAGTCACGTTTCTGAGTTCCCTGCTGCTAGGACCACTCTGTAAACCCACATGGAGCTTGTCTGAGCAGTATAGCCAGAAAAAAATGCCCAGAGGCGGATTTTAAACAGTGAACTACAAAAGAGCTAGAAATGGTCCCAAACAACCAATTACTACAGCTTCTTGTACTGAGGTCACTTCCCCCAAGGACAGGTAGGCTGCTCAAGGCTCCCCACTCCCACTGGTGAGCAAAGAAACTTCCTTCTATCCAAGTAAGGTAATGGACAATACAGGAACTACACCACAGCCCAGAATACAGCAATGCCTGTAAACTGGTCTAAACTAGTCGAGGAAGGCGGGAAAACAAGGATTATTTTTTTTTTTTTGTTTTTTTGGTAGAAACACACAGAAAATGCAGAAACAGTGATAAATTAGTTACACAGGCTAGCAAACTTTAGTGGGCAGCCTCCGCAGTTAAATTAAACGAACAAACAAGCAAACTTTCGATCAAATTCGACTAAAATGTAACTTTAAGTGCAGATTTTAAAATAATGTAGCAATCAGTTAAAAAACAGTTCAGGCTAGTTCAAGGTAAGCTACAGAAGCTATTTCAAGTGAAAAAAAGCAAAGATACTTAAATCCAGAAGGTAGTCGCTTTTCTGAGTTCCCTGCTGCTAGGACCACTCTGTAAACCCACGTGGAGCTTGTCTGAGCAGTATAGCCAGAAAAAACACCCAGAGGCAGATTTTAAACAGTGAACTACAAAAGAGCTAGAAATGGTCCAAAACAACCAATTACTACAGCTTCTTGTGCTGAGGTCACTTCCCCCAAGGACAGGTAGGCTGCTCAAGGCTCCCCACTCCCACTGGTGAGCAAAGAAACTTCCTTCTATCCAAGTAAGGTAATGGACAACACAGGAACTACATCACAGCCCAGAATACAGCAATGCCTGTAAACTGGTCTAAACTAGTCGAGGAAGGCGGGAAAACAAGGATTATTTTTTTGTTTTTTTGTTTTTTTGGTAGAAACACACAGAAAATGCAGAAACAGTGATAAATTAGTTACACAGGCTAGCACACTTTAGTGGGCAGCCTCCACAGTTAAATTAAACAGACAAGCAAACTTTCAATCAAATTCGACTAAAATGTAACTTTAAGTGCAGATTTTAAAATAATGCAGCAATCAGTTAAAAACAGTTCAGGCTAGTTCAAGGTAAGCTACAGAAGCTATTTCAAGTGAAAAAAAGCAAAGATACTTAAATCCAGAAGGTAGTCGCTTTTCTGAGTTCCCTGCTGCTAGGACCACTCTGTAAACCCACATGGAGCTTGTCTGAGCAGTATAGCCAGAAAAAAACGCCCAGAGGCGGATTTTAAACAGTGAACTACATAAGAGCTAGAAATGGTCCCAAACAACCAATTACTACAGCTTCTTGTGCTGAGGTCACTTCCCCCAAGGACAGGTAGGCTGCTCAAGGCTCCCCACTCCCACTGGTGATCAAAGAAACTTCCTTCTATCCAAGTAAGGTAATGGACAACACAGGAACTACACCACAGCCCAGAATACAGCAATGCCTGTAAACTGGTCTAAACTAGTCGAGGAAGGCGGAAAACAAGGATTATTTTATGTTTTTTTTTTTGGTAGAAACACACAGAAAATGCAGAAACAGTGATAAATTAGTTACACAGGCTAGCACACTTTAGTGGGCAGCCTCCACAGTTAAATTAAACAAACAAACAAGCAAACTTTCGATCAAATTCGACTAAAATGTAACTTTAAGTGCAGATTTTAAAATAATGCAGCAATCAGTTAAAAAACAGTTCAGGCTAGTTCAAGGTAAGCTACAGAAGCTATTTCAAGTGAAAAAAAAGCAAAGATACTTAAATCCAGAATGTAGTCGCTTTTCTGAGTTCCCTGGTAGGAGACATATGATCTGTATCTCAGTGGAGGCCAAATATGTGCATGCAGCCACACACCCACTTTGAAGGTTACCACCTGTCAGTGGCTGGGTGGGTTTAATGTCCGCCCCCAGGCCATGTATTTGCAACCCAACACCACCCAAAGGAACTTTTAGAGTACATATCTAAGTATTCCATGCTCCTCGGAATGGACATGCTCATCTTCCTTTGCCTGCTTTGTCAGCTGTCTGAACTTCTACCTGATCCCAGGTTACGAGGGTTGCAGTCAGAGCTTTAACCTTGTATGTCACTAGAGCTAAATTTAATAGTTTAAGAATGTATGGTTGGACAAAGGCTTGTGACTTTTTAGAAAGTGCATGTAAGAACTCGGTGGTAAAACCAATAGTTAATGGATGGCAAGAAGACAGTGCTAAACCAGAAACTGGTGCAAAACAAGGATAGCATTTGGACTCAGTAATATTTGGGTTGTCTATGAATGATATAATTCATGATGGGAGTGGAATATAAGTAATATACGTAATTTAGTAATATAGGTGCTGTTACAGTAACAGTAAGATAAATCTAATTTGTCTCTTATGGATTTATTAGTCCATCTGAGTAGTATAGTTTGGTTAACTCCGAGCAAGAAAGATGTTGTGGGTATTGGTGGGGGAAAATTGGCAGTATAAATTTGGTGATAACTTAATACACTTGTTAGGAGGAAAATATGGAGCCAAAAAATATCACAATTATAATGGAAGAAAATTCTAAGAAAAAATAAAGGAGGTGATATAAACTTTAGAGTTCTTGTTATATAATTTAGAAAGATATAACTGTAGAATTGTTGTGATGAATTTACTCAATACCATATATGTTCTGATAGTGACATATTGAGAATATTTTTTGAGCTTTATTGAGAACATGTACAAACCCCATAAAGATCGAAAGTTTGCAGAGACTAGAGAATAAAACATTTTGTGAGTTCATGAGTTTTGAGTTTATGCCAGCTTCTGAAAATAGTGCTAAAGTCTTAATATACAAGTATGAAAACTATGAAAAGTTGTTAAAAATTATTATGACTGGATAAATAAAAGATTTAAAAAGCATACTGTAATATATAACAATAATAGGAAACCTATTAATCAAAAGGATGAGACAATGAAGAACAAGACTAACAAAAAAGACTGATATAAGTAAATTGTCCAAACTTTGTTTTATTCAGGATGAAGAGAAGAATTAGATGCTGATGTGAAGGGAACTATAAAGTAGAGAAAGATAGGTATTAAGAATCAGGTGTATAAAATGTGTCTGTCAGCTTATATATACATTATTGCACTCATTGAAAGTCTGCTATTGGAGAATGTACAGCCTGAAACAGGCAAGCAGTGGGTAAGGGCACAGACAGATAGACAGACAGAAAGCTGTATAAGAGTGGACACCACTCCTCTCAACTGTTCAGATTTTTGCAGAATGTCCAGATTTTCACTTCATACTTGTGATCTGTTGCTCAAAATGTGTTTTTCTGTCAAATCATTGAATATTTAAGTCACTAAATAATGACATAGATTTGAGTTTTAGACTTCATACACCTTGAAAATGCATGCTAATGTAAAACCTGTCATTCTAGCAATTCTAGCAACTTTCTAAGCTTATATGAGCAATATGTAAAATTTGTCCCTGATTTTGGCCTTCTCTCCCATTATTTTTGGCTTTGTTAAGATTTCTTGCACTTAAAGCTTGGAGGTATGATGTATGCATGAAAACTCCTGATTACATTCAACACTGGTGTCATTTATCCTTTCACATGGCTTGCAGAGAATGGAGTGAATACTAAAATTGGCCTATGCTAGGCACTAGAAACTTGTGTGATGTCTCAGAAAACAAATTTGCGAAACCACATCAAGCAGACAGAGGGAATATATTAATGTAACTTTGTGATGTCCAGCTTTATCCCACTGGACTACCAATAATTAAATGATGTCCCTTACTATCCTGGGTCAGTAACTAAAGAGCTTCACTCCTCACTACTGACTGCAGTATGAGAGTGTCACATAAACAGAAGTAATATTTCACAAGTTTCTCCTAAGACCACAACAGGAACAAGCTCTATTTTCCTGGAACAGGATTTTATACCTCTGTCCACCCCAACTGTATGTTCTTATTACACACTTCAGAGCGGTTTACTATTAAAATGTTGATGCTCACTTACATGCCTATCAGATGTTCATCAGACACACTTCTGAATAATGGTATAGTCGACAGGTTATAATTTTGAACTCCATATTGTCGTAAAATACTTGTAGTTGCACATATGATCACCACACAAATGAATCTGCTGTTTAAGATGGTGGAATCACAGTAGTTTCGCACTTTGGAATGACACTGACACATATTCACATTTAGGATGCATGGAAAATGTGCGTACTGCATGGATGGGATACTAATAGATGTCAACACAGCATTCTAGTGTATCAATAGGTAAATCTGTTCAAGAATATGTTCAGAAGCAGCATTTTGGATGTATTAAAGAATTACTAGTAAGTATATCACAATCTGATGCAATTGACATAGGTGTAATAAAACAGGACTGTATCTGTGTTGTACAAATGTTTCCATAGACATGAAATAATTTGCATTACTGTTGCTGAAAATACTGTTATATGTATGCATATAGTTGATATATATTGATGCATAAAAAAATGCTTATATCTTCTGAACTGTGATCATTGAAAGTGCTAATAGTGTTGTGAAAGTGACATTGTTTAGTATGTAATGTTGTTTAAATATAAATGAATACCTAAAGTACCATTGATACTTGCTGCATGTATAGGTAATATTATAGTTATCATGCATTCTGATAAGAGGAATAGATGTGATAGATGGCGTTGATGTTGTGTACATGTTGTCCATGAAGTGCTGATATTAATTAGTGATGTCATTGAAATGTATGATATGTACAGGTAGTACATGCTTGTTGTAGTACAAAACCATGGTTAGTGTACCGAAATTTTGTCATTATCCTTAAGTATAACAAGTGTAAGTTTGTAATGCTGAGAATGTGATTTAATTATAGGTTTACTGTAATAAGATGGCTGAGCAACATGCATTGACATATCCAGGAGTACTTGGCAATAGTTATTCCACTGTAATGTTGCAAAAGGGATGGTCAATACCATGCAAAGATGGCTACCAGCATTATCTGGAGAAAAAAGTTAGTGAGGAATTATTGGTGTTGTACACTGAAATTTAAGCAGAAATTTAAGGGCCGGTGTATCACTGAGACAATGGATAGTGGTGAGAAATTACTGAAAAGTGTGAAACATTTTCATGCGCCTGATGTTGTAAGAGTAGAACAAACCAAGGTTTGTGATAAAATTAAAAGGAGAGCTGAACATACATTAGAGAACCCATGTAGAATTGTCTCTGAGGTTCTAGCAAGCACGTTGACTGATGTTGTAACTACTATGACCAATACTGATGCACCGAAACAATATGTACGTAGGCTTAGGTGTAGGAATAGTACACTACCTAAAGTGAACTTGGCTAGTTTAAAGGATCTCACGCCAGCAATGGTGACTTTAAAACAGGGACAGTTTATCTTTAAACACAGTGCATTAAGGAGTCATAACAATGATGTTGTTATCATGACAACTGAAAGTAATCTAAATGTACTATGTAATTCGGACTTCATATTGGTGGATGGGACTTTTCCTATTAGTACTCAAGAATGTTAGCAGGTGTACTAAGTGCATTGCAGTTTGGAAGGTAGTGGATACACTAAAGTTGTGCCTGTTGTTTATGGTATAATCCCTTCAAAATGTGAAGAGTGTTATGACCAGTTTTGGTCTACATTGCTGAGTATTTGTGAAGAATTCCAACAGCGATTATGTCCTAAAATGGTACTAAGTGATTTTGAATAGCATAGTGAAGCACCTTCCTAATAGTACAGCTAAAGGTTGCTGGTTTCACCTTTGCCAGATTCTGTGGAAGCAAATACAGAAGCTTAATCTCACTACACTGTATGCTAATGACACACAGTTTGCCTTACTTTGTAAACAGATTCCTGCTTTGGCATTTATACGTACTGAACATGTATTGGAAACATTAACTTCAATTAAAGAGGCTTTGGGTGACAGAGGTGCAGGTTTATGTGATTTCTTCAAAGAATAATTCCATTTTAGGTCATCCTAGACATTATGGCATGTGTGGTAACACCTCTGAGAGGGTCTATATCACATAGTCGAATTGCATTTAGTTTGAATACGCATATGTCAAACTTTGAACACTCAGAACAGTGATTTTTTTCCCCAGGGAAAAAAAATCGCTGTTCCGGTACAAAACAAAAAACACACGTCCACTATAAAATGTTCCTAATGTGGGGGGGGGGCTCTGGACCCCACACCTCCCAACGTGGGGGGCTGTGCCCCCCACACCCCCTACTTAAATATACCAACTCTGAGACTGGATCACAGTGGAGGAAATAGCAAAGCCGCAGAAACGGCCCACCAAATTTGTCCCTGGGAAAAAATCCTGTGTTCTGCGGCTTCGCTATTTTGACATTTCGAACTTCCCAGTTCAATGTTGCAGCGCTCGAACACCTGTGTGTTCGAACTTCTAATATAGACCCCCTTTGAGAGACAACTCCCTCTGTTTGAGATGTCATTTTGGAATCAGTCAGATACTTGTACTAGGGGCTACCCAAGGAGTCAAAATGCAGTGGAAGGCATATATATCATGGATGTTTTACATGCTATCTGCCTAGAGCAGAATCACAGCAGAAAATGTTATGCTGTGTTTCTTCCTCACCTAAAAAACATAGACTAATTGATAAAGAACATATGATACAATGTTTATTAGCTAAACATGGTGAATTTATACCTCTGGGATTTGTGCAGCTAATGGCACATCATTGCTCATTTTAACACTATCGATTGGAAATTTCTACTGATATTCTTGATTTCTACATTCACTCATCATGTGATGATAGTACGGTACGTTATGTATTTGGGAGTTATGTTAAATGAGCACTTAGTGGTACATGGATTATTCTGATTTACTACATATTTGATTGAAAATTATGCCTTTACACAGTACAATGTATTACAGTGATCATACATTGCTATACTCATTTAGTTTGGATGGCACAGAAGCATGTTTCACAGTGGATGGCATGAAAAGGATGGCATTTCCGGAAACTGACATAAAATGTCAAATTCAACATTTTCTACATCAACATACATTTTTCGACATTTTTCTTTAACAGCCATTGTACTGTTCGGCTTTCTTTTTTGGTTATAAGTACTACTTTTATTTTGACTTTCGAGTTTTTAATAGTAAACCCTTCAGTGCAAGGTGTCGCAGTTTAAGACCTTTGATACAGTCACAAAGTAAATTTAAATCTCACACATCCAAACACTTCTGGGAATACCTGACACAGATTTCCAGCTGCGTCCCTTCCCAAATTAATATGGTATCACTGCCACCAAGCAGAGTGTCTTCATGCCCTTCTAAAGGGGTGTCGAATTATGAAAATTAAATATCAAAATACATGATAACTATAACCATAAGCGTACAGGTCTTTGAGGTGATCTGGGGAGTATCAAACAGGTAGAAGCACTCTAATCTGCAAAGAAAAATACTGATTTCCAGCCACAATATGAAGTAATGAAAAGCATTTAATAAGTAAAATGATTACAAGAATATAAATCAATAACTATTAATAAACACCAAAATTCAGACAACAGAAATGTAAAATTAACCTGCCAGAAAGAAGTCCATTATTCTAGAAAAACTCTATCTTAATAACTAAGCTTTACTAATCTAACTAAAGAATACTGTCCCTGATCTAATCTAACACAAACAACAAGGCAAAAGGCAGGCTTACAGTTTTTGGTGAGTTCTCTTTCATGGGTGTCCACTGACTGGACAGCACTTGACAAAACTGCTCAGTACTTGACAAACTGCAGTGTCAACTGTCTTATTTAAAAAAAAAAACAGCTGTTTGAAAAAAATATTTTCCTGTCAATCAGCTGTTTAAATAATCACTTAGTAACCAGGAATATTCTAATGACATCACTCACTGTTCAGCTGATTCTCTGCAATACTTTAGAATGTCCCTCTCAAACATGCACAGTTAGAAATGTATCAAAACACTGGCATATTCTTTAAACATTCTGTTTACACAGGGAAGTATTCAACTTTTTAAAAAAAATTACATTTTCACAATTAGGCATGCTAACATTTAATACAAGTTAACCTGAGATTATGCACAAAACTCCTGCCAGATATCATAACACAGATGACAGTGTTTTCATTTTCTTCACAAACTTTAATAAATAAAATAATTTATCAATGCAAATTCAAGTTAAGTGCTTTTGTCTGGTTAATAGCAGACTCCATCAAAACTAAATACTGGTAACCAGTACTTAAATAACCTCTAAATAAACCTAGAACCAATCAAATCCTCGATCATATAAATAATTAATAGAAACTCACTCAAAAAAATGGCTTCAGTACAAACAAGTGCATCCAAATAAAAGGCATATATCTGTGTAAAACTTATGTATAAAAACATTACTAAACCTAAATTTAAAATTTTAACAGGATAAACTGGAGTTTTATATAAAATTCATAGATGACAAAATAGTAATAAAATAATAATAAAAAATACATTCCCAACATTCTTATAATCAAATAACATTCAACATAAATATATATCATACAATTAAAATAATAAATATTAACAAGTAATAATCAAATTCAAAGCTTTGCTGCACGAATTTGTAGCACACTGGAGATATAAATGATTCCAATTAGCC
Source organism: Protopterus annectens (assembly GCF_019279795.1). Taxonomy (NCBI): domain Eukaryota; kingdom Metazoa; phylum Chordata; order Ceratodontiformes; family Protopteridae; genus Protopterus; species Protopterus annectens. Next base: position 199,686,374 of record NC_056740.1, read on the forward strand.
CTGGGAATTTTCCTGCATCTAATTTGAGTTGTCATAACAATTCTTTATATGCACCTCTTATCTCCTAGGGACCTCCCCCCTAGGACTAATAAGCACCTGTTCCAGCAAAAAAAAAAAAGAACTTACTTAAAGGACATGTTCTAGTATGTCGATACAGGGCATCAGATTCATTAAAATGTGACACATCATACGTATGCTCATAAATATGCTTCCTCAAAATTCTCTCAGTTTTCCTATGTAAAAACGAGTGCAAGCTGTACATAAAACCAAATAACCCCCTTACTATTGGAATTAAAACGCCCACTGGATATAATAGTCAAATCCCTAGCTTCCAAGTAAATTTCATTTGAATTACTCATAAATTCACATTGATTGCAAAACCCACATTTAACGGACCCTAATTTTTGTTACTTCTTAAAGAACTGATATTATCAAACTGATTTTCCAACATTTCCTTTAAAATTATGCCCCTTTTCTTCACAAAAACTGGGGCTTCAGGAATAACATTCTTCAATTTAGGAATGTCGTTAACCCTCCCCCAACTTTTATTTACAATCTTCTCTATGTCTTTAGAAAGTATATACAAAGCTTTCTGAGAGATGATAAATGAGTGGACATTAACCTCACCCCGATAACAGGTAAAAATGCGGTATTATGAGAATTAATGCCCTCAAGTGTTAATTGATCAATTAGGTCAAGGGGTAACCACTTTCCATGAACAGCTTTTTTTATAAAGCCAATTTCTTTTATAAAAAGGTGGTATTCTGAAGTTATTCTGGCTGTTGTAATCATCTGCCCCTTTAAAATACCCGTCTTTTGATAAAAGGGGTGTTCACTTAAATAATATAGGTAAGAATTAGAAAAGGTATCTTTACAAAACAACTTTAATGTGAAACCTTCCCCCTTTAAAATCCTTATAAAGGGTGACATCTAAATAATTAATACTTTCTGTAGAATAAAAATGTGCAAACTTCAAAAAGTAGTCATACAACCAATATAAGCAAAAAATTCCATTAAACACTCTACAGTACCCTTCCATAATATACAAATGTTATCCAAAAAAAGTGTATAAAAATACCAAAATGGGGCATAAGGGAAGTTCAAATTAAATTTTTTTTCTCCCAATAGTAAAGCACAACAGGCCCCATGGCAACACTATTGACTTGTTTGTAGTACTCATCATTAAAAAAACATAAAACTGTTATTCAAAACCATATCCATCAATTCTACTAATAAACTGACCCCCACATTGAACAAATAAACACATTCTGCCAGCTCTTCACATCACCCTTATTCTTAAAAATTGAAACCTTTAAAATCCTAAGGAATGGAGAATACAGGAGAATCTTCTTCTTTTTCTTTTGGCTGCTCCCATTAGGGGTTGCCACAGAAGAGTGGATCATCTGTTTCTGTCCTCTGCATCTGGCTCTGTCACACCAACAACCTGCATGTTCTCTCTCACCACATCCATAAACCTTATCTTAGGCCTTCCTCTTTTCCACTTACCTGGAAGCTCCATCCTTAGCATCCTTCTCCCAATATACCCAGCATTCCTCCTCAGCACATGTCCAAACCACCACAATCTTGCCTCTCTAGCTTTGTCTCCAAACTGTCCAACCTGAGCTGACCATCTAATATACTCATCTCTAATCCTGTCCCTCCTCATCACACCAAATGCAAATCTTAACATATTTAATTCTGCTACCTCCAGCTCTGACTCCTATCTTTTCATCAGTGCCACTGTCTCCAACCCATATAATATAGCTGGTCTCACTACCATCTTGTAGACCTTCCCTTTCACTCTTACTGGTACCCATCTATCATAAATTACTTCTGACACTCTTCTCTACTCACTCCACCTTACCTAAACTCTCTTCTTTACCTCTCTTCCACACTCACCATTACTCTGAACTGTTGATCTTAAATATTTAAACTCATCCACCTTCACCAACTCTATTCCATGCATCCTCATCATTTATTTTTCCTCCCTCTCATTCACACATGTATGTTCTGTCTTAGTCCTGCTGACCTTCATTCCTATCTGCTCTAGAAATATCTCCACCTCTCCAGTGTCTTCTCAACCTGTTCATTACTCTCATTATAAATCACAATGTCACCCGCAAACATCATAGTCCACAGGGACTCCTGTCTGATCTTGTCTGTCAACCTGTACATCACCATTGCAAATAAGAAAGGGCTCAGGGCTGATCCTTGATGTAATCTCACCTTCACCCTGAATGCATCTGTCATTCCTACCACAGACCTCACCACTGTCACACTGCCCTCGTACATATCCTGTATCACTCTTACATACTTCTCTGTCACTCCCGACTTCCTCATACAATACCACAACTTCTCTCTAGGCACCTTGTCATATGATTTCTCTAAGTCCAGAAAGACACAATGCAACTCCTTATGACCTTCTCTGTACTACTCCATCAGCACCCTCAGAGCAAATATCACATCTGTCGTGTTCTTTCCTGGCTTGAAACCATAATGCTGCTCACTAATAATCACTTCCTTTCTTAACCTAGCCTCCACTACTCTTTCCCATAACTTCATGCCGTGGCTGATCAATTTTATCCTTCTGTAGTTACTACAGCTCTTCACATCACCCTTATTCTTAAAAATTGCTACCAAAACACTTCTTCTCCACTCCTTGGCATCCTCTCATTTTCCAAAATTTTGTTAAACAATCTGGTTAAAAACTCCACTGCCATCTCTCCTAAACACCTGCATCCTTCCACAGGTATGTCAATTGGACCAACAGCCTTTCCATTCTTCATCCTCTTCATAGCTATCCTTATGTCCTCCTTGTTAATCCATTGCACTTCCTCATTCACTATCCTCACATCATCCAACCTTCTCTCTCTCTCATTCTCTTCATTCATCAGCCTCTTAAAGTACACTTTCCATCTGCTCAACATACTTTCCTCACTTGTGAGTATGTTTCCCTGGTTATTCTTTATCACCCTAACCTGCTGCACATCTTTCCCAGCTCGGTCCCTCTGTCTAGCCAATAAGTAGAGGTACTTTTCTCCCTCCTTAGTGTCCAGCCTTTCATACAGGAGAATAAATCCACAATATCTATAGTAACAAAAATGACATCAGCATGAAAGATTTCCATTTAATATTCTTGAGAAAATCCCAAGAATCCTTAGAAATGGGCCGAATATTGGATACAAATGTTTTTATCTTGTAATCTATAAATGTGGCTAAGGAGTGTGTTCTGGAGCCGGCAGCTGCCACAATAGGTCTAAGCGGGGGATTCTCTATGCATTTATGGATCATCAGTATATCAAATATAACTGGAATGCAAGGCTTCTCAACATTCAAAAATTCTATAAGGTCTTTATCAATCACACCCTGAAAAAAATGTCCTTCAGAAAGAAATCAATTTTGATGCAAGAAATAATTTATCTCATTTCTAGACACAATTATGTATTTCTCATCATCTTCTAAAATCTTTAACATGCGTGTATCATAACCTATATTTTCCATTATAACCCCCACCTTACCCTTATCACTTTTCGTAATCCTGTATCCAGGATTATTAGAAAAACATTTTACTAGGGATTTCAGGGCTTAAGTTATACATCTTTCTCTTGTGGTGTCTATTTAAATTTCTAAATTCCACCTGTACCAGTTCTTCAAAAATTTGGGGGTGGGGGTTGAACACAATTTTCTCAGTCTTTAGCCCCTCAGATATTACTCCTCAAAAGCCAACAAGGTGGTTGTTAATAGCTGCCTCCCCTCACCTTAGTTTGAGTGCTGTATGACGGTATGGAGCAGCCCAGATTTCAAACAAGTACATAAATGTACATTCGAGGAAGATAACGAATTATAGTATCTAAGCTGTTAACAAATATTTAAACTCTCACCAAAGTAAATTTTATAGTCATAATTTAAACAGTTTTCACTTGGTCTGGTCCATGTGTTTAATACAGTCATCTTTTGGTCTCATATTGTGAACTAAATCACCATCTTTCTGCACTTCATTCAGATGAATAATGTAGTGGCACCTCTGCAATATCATGATAAGTTCATAGGTTCATAGATTAGTACTAAGCTAACTGCCCTTGCGAGCCATTTTAAGCCTAGCCAATTATCCCTTGTAAGACTCAAACCCAGCACCTTGTGTTTTTAAGGCAAACACCTTAACCCTTAGGCCACCCTCCCACTTGTTATACTTCAAAGTATCAAAAACTGCAAAAGATATAAACAAACCCTGCCAAGGTAAAAGCTGGCTTATAACTTTGATAAAATTCGTTAGCTGTTGTCCAGATTCCAGTAAAATCATCTTCGTCATAAAGTATGCTACTGTCATTATGCAAATATATCTTAAATGGTAATTCAAATTTGTGCAGAGTTCCATAATATCTGGCAATCAGAAATATGAAATTAAAGACAGGACTTGCTGCCAGCTACTTCAGCCTGTATTTTCATACTGTGTATCAATGTTCAGGAAAACAGTCACAATATTCCTACAATACTTTGAATGATCTTAAAGGCACAATAATTTAGAAACATAAATTACACATTCACTTTTTAGAAGCAAAAGGGTTCACCTAATATTTTCAGGTAGATATTTATAGATTGCATTACTAGGGCAGCATAGTGGCACAGTGGATAGAGTTATTGCCTTACACTAAGAGAGTGCCTTTTGTGCAGAGTCTCTATGTCCTCCGTTTTTGCAAGGGTTTTCTCTGGGTGCCCTGATTTCCTCCCACATTTCAAAGGCAAGCAATAAGTGAATTGGACACGCTAAATTGACTATAGATGTGAGTGTCTGGTATGGAAGAAAAATCCTGGCAGGGCTAGCCACCCAACAGTGTGAACCTTGGCTCTAAATGATTGTTACTGTTGAAGTAACACCCTGAACCCATCACCAGAAATGAGAATAAGGGATTGTTGATGGACTGATGTATTTATAAACTGCATAATTACAAATACACTAGTACAGGCAATTTCCTTTTGGTATTATACTGGTCAGAATTCACTATTACTTACCGACTTTTGGTGTGATTATGACTCGCATAATGGCAGTCATATTTCAAAAATAGATGACATTAATGTAAAATTGTTATTACATAAAAATGTGAAATATTTTCTAAAGGCAATTAATAACATTTTGGTTATTTCAGTTCTTAAACCCCCTGAAGCACTTTCAGTTCCTTTCAGTTGATGAGATTTTTTTTTTGTCTTACTCAAGAGATAGAAAACCTTTGGGATTCCATGATTTATGTCACTAATATAAGGGTACTAGGAACTTCTTTATCTGATTTATTTCAGTAGTTCATCTGGACAGTCCATTTTAACACCCTGCACTGAAATACCTCTTGGGGGTGTCCTTTTGGATATATTTCTGGACACTTAACTAAGCATCTTGGTAGGAATCATAAACTAGTCTCTATAGTTTGGATAGTTATGACATATTCATTTTGAGCAAAAGTCTTCCATCCCTTCTAATCAAGTAACAAAATCATGGATATTTACCTTACATCAAAACAATACCCTTTGGCTGCATCTCAGTGGAATCCCATTGGCTTGTCTCTGTCTTTTTGTAGATTTTGTAGAGTGTCTACTCCTGTGAAGTACCTGATTGACTCATCTTCATCATCAACCCTATTTTTCCCCATTTTCTACATGAGGTCAGGGTGTTGTGTCAACAGTCACCATCTTTCTCAATTCAGTGCTACTCTCCTACCTTATTTGATGGTCGTCCTTGACTGTCATAGATCTTTTCTCACACAGTCCATGTGTCTATCGGTTTGCAGGCTGCCCTCATTTCCTCTTGCTTTCTTCCTGTCTCCCTCAAATCTTCTTCATCAAATCATCTTCTGTTACCCTGCATATGTGCTTGATCCACTGTATTCATTTTTTTTTTATATTCTCTGCATTTGGAGCTACTTTAGCTTCTGCTATGATGTCCTTCTTTCTTCAACTGTCCCACAGTGTGCATCCTACCACCCACATCAGGTATATTATCTCTATCACCTCTACCTTCTCCTTCTCCTTCTGCAATGTCTTCACTGCCCAGGTTTCTGTATCATACAGTAGTACTGGTTGTACCACTGTTTTGTACTCCTTATTATTGGCATTCTTCTGTGACACACTACTCCTGACACTCGGTGTCAGTTGGCTGCAGCCCTTCTGATTCTACCTTTGACCTCCTCATTCAGACTTCTCTTCTCTTGAAACACGCTTCATGGATACATAACCTGGCCCTTATATTCTCCCGTATCTCAATTTTCAGGTTATTCTGATTTTTCAGTTTGCTGCAAAGACAACTGTCTTATCTGTTCTCAGTTCCATCCCTATGTACCTTCAGTTGTGCATTCCATTCCATTCCCCTATAATTTGCTGAAGTTCATGTTCAGAGTTTGCTTGCAATGTCACCATCTGCATGTAGTAGCTTTCTGATGTGTCCACTCTAACCCGTTTGCTAATGTAGTCTATAACCAATATGAACAGCAGTGAGCTCAGAGCTGAACCATGATGCAAAGCCACTCCCACTGGGACCCCATCTTTGAGTCCATACACTGCTCAAACATTTGTCATTGGGCCCTTGTACATAGACTGCACTAATTCTACCAATGTTTCAAGGACTGTAGACCATCATAGGACTGCCCAAATCAGTTTTCTTGGGATCTTGTTATATGTTAACTCCAAGTCTAAGAATGCTCGGATGAACTCTTTCCTTATCTTTAGCTTCTTCTCAGCTATTTGTCTCGCTGCAAACATCTGTGCGCTATCCTGATCTGAATCTGCACAACTCATCTCCCATCCTATTTTTTACTACTTTATGTATTCATTCTTCAGTCACACTCGCCTGCACTTTCATGCAGTTCACAGACGTTTGATACCGCTATACTGCCAACATTTGTGAATGCCCACTTTGTTTTTGTACACACTGACACCACAATGCTTATTCTCCAGTCATCTGGGATATACCTTTCTCTCCATGTTGCTATGAGTATCCTCAGGAACCATTTCTACCTTAATTCACCCAACTGCCTAATCATGTCTACTGTAATATCATCTCATTTTCCTTATTGTTATTCTTACTGCTTCTTCTTCTTCTAGGGTGTGATTTTCTTCCACTCTCAACCTAGGTTGTGTCTGAGGCAGGAAAGCTTCTGTGGGGTTTCATCATTCAAAAGCTGCTAGAAGTATTTCTTCCATGTGTCTTTGATGTCCTGTAGACTAGTGAGCAGGTCATTGCTGACATCCCTTATGAATGGAGTCTGAGGAATATCTTATTTATCTTTCCATCTTTGCTTTGCAACCTGATAAAATGTACTTGTGCTATCTGCTGAGTCACATTCCAGAAGCTGGTAAAGTGCACCTGATGCCTTGTTCTTTGTTATTGTGATTGCTCTGTTAGCCTCTTTGTTATCCAACCAGTACTACTTCTTAGCCTGATCTGTGTTTTTATCTCCCACTTTTTCTTGTACTCCTAGTTTCTTTTGCTAACTTCCTGGACTTCTGCATTCCACCACCAGCATTTTTATGTGCCTAGCTCAGCTACATATCTGTTATGTAGCCCTCACACATGCTGTTTTGAGACGCTGCATTCATCTTTAACTCAACATATTTCCTCTTCTGAGGTGCTAGATGTCTGAATGCTTCTTTGAACTCCTGTGCTTTCACTCCAGTCAACTTCCACATCTTCAGCCTAGTCTCAGTTAACTCTAGAGTCTTCTCTGACAGTGCTTACAGCTGATTGTGGCCACCAGTGGTTTATGATGTGAAGCAGACTGTTTAATTGGGGATGACATTGCAATCACTAATATTACTGTAATGCCCCTTCCTTACTAGGGCAGAAGATATGTGTTGGCCAGTCTTGTTCATAGGTTCATAGGTTCATAGATTAGTACTAAGCTAACTACCCTTGCGAGCCATTTTAAGCCTAGCCAATTATCCCTTGTGAGACTCAAACCCCGCACCTTGCGTTTGTAAGGCAAACACCTTAACCATTAAGCCACCCTCCCAACCTATGTGATATTGTGACTGTCTCTCTTGCTGAGCCAAGTGCTGGCCACCATTAAGGCATTTGTCAGACAGACATCTAAAATTACCTCTCTTTCTTTGTTTCTATTGTCCCACTCAGGTGGATCCAGGCAGTATCTATATTCTGTTTTGTCTGTCCCAATATGAGCATTCAGGTCCCGATTATCAACACCAATTCATGCTGCCTTACTTTATCTAGTAGTTCATACAGATGCAGCCTGAATGTTTTCTTTTCCTCAAAATCACAACTCTGTTGTGGGGAATAGTCTGAGGGTATGAATGCTGCCCTATTGTTACACTGTAGTCTGACTGTCATGAGTTTATCACTAATTCTGATGACATCCCTCACTGTCTTGTGAAGACTCCCACAAACTATAATTCACACACTATTTCTAGTTTGTTCCCCCCTGAGCAGTACACTCTGGATTCCAAGTCAAGTAGCTTTGCTGCACTGCTCTTACCTTCCATCTCCTGGATACACAGAATGCCCAGACTCGTGCTTACTATCATATCATCCACTTCATGAATGACTAATAACACAAAACACAGTTGGAAGTATAAACAATCCTGTTAAGTGTTTCAATAGGTTTTAGAAGGATAGCTCTTGGACTTTGTCTATGGTTGTACCATACATTTTTCAGTGACTGCATCAATCCAGATCAGTTGAGTAATATTGTCACTTCTGGTGGCACCTGGTGGCAATTCATTTCTGGCCACTCCTTAAGTCCAATTTTGGATACCTCAAAAAGTGACAATGTTATCTTATCCGGAACTAAGTCATGTACTTTTTAAATTGTCACAGTTAAGCACTTTCTGACTAAAATATTTTCATATAATGACATGAATAAATAAGCAGTTTGCACATACATGAATTTGGTTTAATTTTTTAATATGCAGTGCTTTGAAAACTTGAACAGATCTTACACTATACTTACACCAATGTCTAATTTAATAATAACACTTCGATTATTAATTTGGAGCATCTGTTCCCAGACTTCTGATTAAGCCTCTTGCTGAAAATTTTCTGTCACTTTTCTTCCATGCTATTAACTTTGTGTACATTCCTAACTTACATTCTGCCCACAAACAGTTCATTTTTATGGCTTTGTTAGTCCCATTGCATTCTTCACTGATTATTTTAATTTATTTTACACACTTTAGATGATTTTCTTCCCATAGCTTCTACACATCTGATTGTTCTCATTTTTTGTGCTTATAGACACACCTTATTCAGTACTTCTTTTTTTCTCAATTATTTTTATTGAACATTTTAACAACAAAACATTAATATATAATAATAGCAATATTATAAAACGAATATATGTAACTAAAAGAACATTAATAAACAACTAAAATAACCATTTACAATGGTGTCTACTATAAAACAAAGCTTTCTAACAGAAAAAGAAATGTGATAAGAATAGTTGTTAGTTAATTATTAAAGTCTGTTTAACCAGCAGTTCTTTGAATTTCAACCATATGCTATATGAAGAGGTGATTATAGATGTTCTTGTCTTGATCATGATAAGTTCAAGATGACAAACTTCAGTTGCTAAGTGTACAGATTCCTTTATAGTAAGAGCCATCTGGTTCTTCCAGTTCTTGGTGATGACTTTTCATGCTAATGTTAAGTATCCAGTACTTGTTAGCAACATATTTATTATGCTTTTATATTTCTTGGGACTCACACAGCTCATTCTAACTTTATTTTTACTTGCTGCCAAGTATTTTATCCTGCAGACAGTTTTATACAGTTTTTACTCCTCTGATAACTATTTTAGTTGCAAACTATTATTATTATTATTATTATTAATAATAATAATAATAATAATAATAATAATAATAATAATAATAATCATCATCATAATAATAATATTCACCCTCATAATAATAATAATTTCACTTGTTTTTCTGTGAGCTGTTTTAGCTGGAAAAAATAATTTCAACAATTCTGTATTCAGTAATCACTTTTTAATGTTTAATCTACTTTTTTCAACAATTTGCCTTCATCTGACCAGTTCTAATACCTCAAATGATTCTGTCTTGTCCTAATAAATCACATAACTAGCAAACTCAGAAACATTGATATGGTTCTTTAATTCCATATAATTTGTGCCCTCATGAAGTACAAAGGTTGGATATATGGCACAGTTCTTTTTGGCCCACTGTTACTAATATTTTTCATTTTCATCAATGTGATTTTCTCAATCTCAAACCTCAAATGTATTAAAACATAAAGTGCCTCTTTCCCTTTGGCATGCACAAAAATAGTACACTGTATCTGTTAAGGCTTCTTAGTTTTAAATCAAATTTCTAAATCTATAATTTCAAATCCTTAGACGCATGTCCCTACAAAGGTAGATATACAGGAAGCTGTAGGTACACTATTCTTAAGCAAAATATTGCATGACTTATTTGGAGTTAAGTCTGACATGATGAAACATTTCATATTCAAAAATAGAAGAGACAAAACACGTGGCTTAGTTTTACCAGCTCCATCAGCATTTGTTACAAACTATGCAACAAACTATGCAACAGTGCAAAGAAAAAACTCTATTATATACTTATGGGACTTTGAATGAGGAGCAACTTATCACATATGGTAGGGCCTCGCAGATGTCACATTGATATGTCAGTGGTTCCTGGAAGAAGATGGTCCTACTCATCCTGGTGTATTAATGCTACAATGTAGCCTGCTGAATCTGTAGTAGGATGAGAATGTCATGGCGAGAAGGTGATGTTTTCTTTCAAAGGAGCAGAGGTATATTGAGAATTACTATTTTCCTAATTTCAGAAAAAGGCCTTGGCAGACAGAGCAGTACTGGTCTTTAGACGTACTACAGCGTGAAAAAAGGAGGCAATGTGATAAACAGTTGTATCCAATATGAAGTGATCCTAAAGAAATTTAAAAAAGTGAAAAGTGACAAAAAATAAGGAAAGAAAAATGTAATTATTTCAAGGAAAGATGCTGGTGCATTAGGAACATTGAGAATTCATATGTCTGACTGAAGTTGTAAAATGGGTAGGAAAGTACAGAGGGGGTATATTATGAGAGTGGCAGAAAACTGTAAATGTGGTTGGCCAGATTTGAGGTACTTCCTGGAGTGTACATGCATATAAGTGATGGTACTTGGAGGTATAGGTGTTCCAGTGTACAAAATAAATTTTTAAGATGTGGACAACAGAGGGTGGCATGGTTACATGTCACTTGCACTGGACATACACAGTATTCTTTTACATGTACTGATAATATGATGTTGATGTGAGAAGCACAGTTACACGGTTATGCATAAATATGCAGAATTTCTCTCTTTTTTATTAGGACCTCTTGAAGCTTTTATTGCAGAAGATGAAACCCAGTAAACCTTTGAGTTTTACAATATCATTATCAGCTGTGGAACTACTACAGAAACCAACTGTTCATGGAAGCTATTTAGATTTTCTACAAGATACACTGACTGCAGAATAGATTATTGTCCTGTTTGTTTTAAACTCTTTACTTCAAGCACTGATATGTTACCATGGTAATTATATGCTATAAAAGGAATTAGAATGGCCTAAAGCTGAATATAGTAAAAGGATGACAATGCTACTGTGGACATGAGTAATGCTTTAGAAGCAAATTTAAATTAACACTAAATATGAAATATGGCAGGAATGCTTACAGGAGTGTAGTCAGTTATTGGAGAAGGATGACACAAAAATGAATACAATAATCAAAAATGTAAGAAGATGAGTGTGAAAGTAAAGTGAAACATGAAATGGTAGGAAAAAAGAAAAAAATGTCATTGAAAAAGGTTCACTATAATTCAGTTATCCTTATACATGCTGCAACTGAGCTGTTCCATAGAAAACTGTAAATCATTCTGATATAATGACTTGATGATGGCAAAACAGAATCTAGTAGTGATGGTTAAACCACAGTGGCACCATGTACTGACTACCACTGAAGGGCACCAGCACAATGGCAGAGACCAGGTGACCCACTGATGATGGCAAGGACACATAGCAGGTTGATTCTGTGTTTTCAAATGATTTCACACTAGAACCTCACTGTGTGTTTGATCAAAGAGCAAATCATCATGTTTATGGCATTAAATGGCAAGGCTAGTCTCAGTATAATTCATTAAATTTAACCAAATGAATACTTAAGAAGGGATTATGGAGCAACATGAGTAAGGGCACTGATGGAGGGAGTCTGCCATGTATATGGCATACATTGTATGAGCGTGCCCTTCGTGTGTGTGTGTGTGTGTGTGTGTGTGTGTGTGTGTGTGTGTGTGTGTGTGTGTGTGTGCTTGCTTGTACATGTGCAAGTGTGGTGATATGCTTCTGTGTTACATATGTATATTTACTGAGAACTTACAGGCAATGCTGTTTATATGTATTATAATTCTTCATGTTCCTGAAAGTCTAGGTCAGTTTACAAAACAACAATCTTGGGAAACCAAATTTGTAAAATAACAGTATTAGGATATCAGTGTATGCAATATAACACCGAAATTGAAGCCCACAAAATACATCACCGAAATGCATCATAAATGCATATAATAGTTACATATTAGTTACATAATAAAATGTTATTTCTTGTGGATTTACAGGCCTATACCCCCTAACTCACTGAAATATTGTAAAGAACTTTAAGGTCACTACTTGTTGTAGGAAAGGAACATTACCTACTATTCCGTGATTGCCCTCTATATTAAAGGGCCTTCATTTCTGTTCTTTATCCACAATAATGTCTCTCTGTTGACTCTCTTTATACAAAACATCAAGATTATTTATTGATTTAAAGTCAACTAAGCAGATAAAAGGAATATCAATTATTCAGCTTCAGTCTTTTATGGGATCAGTGACCAGAGTGGACTAATTGTCTCTTTTAATCAGTGAAATATTTGTAAAAAGAGAATTCAGCTACCCTGTACTGATACACCTGCTATCAATTACAGCACTGTCATGTTCAGGTATAGGATATCAGTGATGGTTGACTAAGTGAACTGGCATTTGTTGATCAGTACTGGTCCCTGTCATACAGTTTAGCCCTAAAACTGGGACTGTGCAATGAATAATGCAGTAGAATAAATCCTTAAACGATGAGGCCTGCACAGATACAAGAAGAGTAGTTTCTAGTGTGCAGCACATGGCAAAATACATATGTGAATGTGCACTTCACAGAGAGACATGTATGGTAGGGACACAGGCAACACACGTCAGGCATGGAATGAGTCAGTATATGAACATAGCTACAGAGACTAATTTCAAGTGTCTTGCTATTGACTAGTGTGCTCTCTTGAGCTTTTTTTTGCTTATTTTCTGAGTAATAGAGGATTTATCTCAATGCACTGTATAGATTTTGGCATACCCCCATTTCTTATTGCAGCTTAGTCAGTACTTGTATAAAGAGGTTATGGTTTGCACTAGGTTGTGTGTGTGTGTTGCTCTACATGTGTACACTTAGATTGTTTGCTTTAGACAAGTAGCATCTGCAGTAACTCAAACTCCAAACTTATAGGCCCAATGCCCACTTCAGGTGATATTAATAAGGATCTGGAACCATGAATTTATACTTTCCAACTGTCCCTGAAGTCAGCCAGGTCAAAATGGAAATCCTAAGATACTGGAATGGTATTTGGAAGAACTTGTTTCAGGCCACACCCAAAATAGTTGCATCCTTCTCAGCTGTTTTTGTAAAACTGTAATAAATATCTGTAACTCAAGTTTAGCAACACATGTTGAGATTGTCTGTAAATATTGTCATTCTGTTTGCATTCATACCACTGTGTTTTTATTTTGTGATATTCATTCCACTATGTTATTGTTCTGCTCTGAAAAAATACTACAATAACTGTTAATGCTTTTATTCTTTGAATAACTGATACATTGGCTTACCCTGATACACAAGCCTTGTAAACCATTTCTTTGCCAGTGATGAATTATAAAATTCATACATTGATAGCATAATCTAATTCCATCTTAAGTTTATTAAAATTATGCATATTAAGAGCGTAGAGCTAACAACATCTGATGCATTCTTATATTTATTAATAGCATGCATATAATCATGTGCCAACATTTTATGCATTCTTAACATTTATTAAAAGCATCCGTATAATTGGTTGTCAATGTTTAATGCATTATTAAGCAGTGGTTTCCTTGATTTATTTTTACTTCTAATTAATAATACATTTCTTTGAAATTGCTATTTTTCTGTTTTTTTCAGAGTACATCATATTATCATGGCATAGCCTTTCAGTATAACTCTTAAGTGTACAATGAAGCTGTTGCTGAAATATTACATTTGAAATTATTTAAAATGCCTTGGTGCATCTTTATTTCATGTGTTCAACTTTTATTTCTTGCTCAGTAGCATCTTTCAGAATGCAATGCATTATGCCTGTTGATGATTCCAATAAATTATACTGTCAGTCTGTGGGAAAAATAGATTGTATGCAGTGCCAGAAGCTGGTTGATTTATAAGACAGAGTATCTTTAGTGCTGTATTAAACATTAGAGGCAGACTGATGACAGATAAAGATCCCATGGACCATGTGGTCCGGGCAATTAGTTACTGTGGGATGAGGTTGTCAAATAAGGATTCTGACCTAGATTACTGACGGCCTACAAACTACTATCATGGGATAATTCTATGCAGAAAGCACTCGAGTACTTTTTCTTCAGTACCAGCTAATCAAAATATTATTTTACATTCTCAAATTTTTGCTAAAGTATTGAGTCTGATGCTCACATTCTCATACACTTTTGTAAACGTGACTTAATTTGACCTGTTGGATAAAACAAAAAGCTCAGAGGAACTTCTAGAAATGAATTAGGAAAGACTGAGCTCCATAATATTCAGAATGGAGTTGTCTGGAAATGTATCTGATTGCATAGTTCAGAATACAAAGGAGACGAATTGCTGAGAGCAGCAGATATATTCAGGCCACAGTAAGAAAAGGACTTGTGAAAGCAAAAGTAACCCTTGGCACGCAGACATCTCATACTAACAGCAACTGCCTAACATTTTGGGATTCAGCCACAGCAAAAGTGCTTGACAGTGCTTACTGTTAAAGATAATTGCTTTATTATGCCAAAAGTAAGATAAAAATAGCAGCATGTTATAACAATCTATCTCACTATGCCAGATGTATTCAGGCAATACTTTTACTTTTTCAAGGCTGTGCTGATATAACCTTGGTACATATTCAATTGCTCATGTTCTAGTGATAATATAGGTGAAATGAATCTTACACTGTCAAAGGCACATTAAAAAAGGATTATAAGGACATAATAATAAGAACAATTTATTACATTGTACAAACAATAAACCTACTTACATTATAATAACGCCAAAATTTTCTATACACATCATAACCTGAAATTTTAAAGAACACAACATTATTTAGCGGAAGAGGTGAAAAATATAAGCTCTTCCTTACATTTATGGAAAAAAAAAACAGGCGCCTTAAGCACTAACTTATTAAGGCAAAAATTATTTTAAGTGCTACTCCATTTGCCAAATCGCTGCTGCTCATAAGTTGTATAAGTATAAATAATATGGAGGAAAGGAGTCCTAACTGTGACTGTACGATCTGTCTTTAAGTAGAGACCTGGGCACTAAAGGCACCATCTGGGAGGAAGAAATAAGTATCTTAGATTCTGGTTTAAACATCCAGGAAGGGAGGGTGGGTTCTTTACCTGGCAACAGCCCCCAGTGGAGTTTGAGGCTGTATCTTACAGGCAATGCTGATGTTACTACACACAATGAGTAAAGCGTGGCATTAAAAGTAATGCACAAATGAAAAGACTTTCTCTTTTATGAGGATATTACCATAATACAGCATCCTGATCTCATTTTTGTTTCATGAAAAGACTCAAGAAAAACTCCAGGATGCCATATGTTATGGATAATGGGAGACACAAACAATATATGAGAAAAATAAATGAAAATAATACATTTTTGTTGCTCATTGGCCAGGTCACATTTGGGCTGTTGTGATACTGGATAAGTGTTACTAAAGAAATACTGAGTTCCTTAAGGATGAATAGTTCTAAACCAACAGTATCCACAGCTGGTGTTTTAGACCACAGATTTTAAAACAGATATAACTGTCAACATAAAATGAAATTAGGATGCACTGTTAAGATTTCTGTGAGGGATAAGGATGAGGATGATGAAGACAAGCAGTTATTATGGCTATGCATGGGAAAACTAATGATTGCTTAATGTCGTACAGTAGAGCACATACCTCAATGAATTCACATCAGTGGATAGATTGATGCAATCATGCTTTCATTCATAGCAAAATGAAAATAGGCTTCAACTTCAACTATGGTCATGGATGCCTCTGAAGATTTTTGATCTATCTTTATGTCAAAAACTCATATGGATTTATTCTGTGAAGTGCAATCATCTACACAAATACAGCTACAAGCAAATGACTGTCTTCTTCTTCTTCTTTTGGCTGCTCCCTTTAGGGGGTGCCACAGCAGATCAACTGTTTCCATTTCTTCCTGTCCTCTGCATCTTGCTCTGTCACACCAACCACCTGCATGTCCTCTCTCACCACATCCATAAACTTTATCTTAGTCCTTCCTCTTTTCCTGTTACCTGGCAGCTTCATCCTTAACATATTTTTCCCAATATACTCAGCATCCCTCCGCAGCACATGTCCAAACCAATGTAATCTTGCCTCTCTGGCTTGGTCTCCAAACCTTCCAACCTGAGCTGACCCTCTAATATACTTATTCCAAATCCTGTCCATCCACGTCACATCCAGTGCGAATCTTAGCATCTTCAACTCTGCCATTTCAAGCTCTGACTCCTGCCTTTTTGTCAATGCCACTGTCTCCAACCTATATAACATAGCTGGTCTCACTACCCTCTTGTAGACCTTCCCTTTCACTCTTACTGGTAATCGTCTGTCACAAATCACTTCTGACACTCTTCTCCACCCACTCCATCCTGCCTGTACTCTCTTCTTCACCTCTCTTCCACACTCACCATTACTCTGAACTATTGATCCCAAGTATTTAAACTCATCCACCTTCCTCACCTCTACTCCTTGCATCCTCACTATTCCTCTATCCTCCCTCTCATTCACACACATATATTCTGTCTTAGTCCTGATGACCTTCATTCCTCTTCTCTCTAGAGCAGATCTCCATCTCTCCAGGGTCTCCTCCACCTGTTCCCTACTCTCACTACAGATCACAATGTCATCTGCAAACATCATAGTCCACGGGGACTCCTGTCTGATCTCGTCTGTCAACCAGTCCATCACCAGTGCAAATAAGAAAGGGCTCAGAGCTGATCCTTGATGTAATCCCACCTCCACCTTAAACGCATCCGTCACTCCCACCGCAGACCTCACCGCTATCACACTACCCTCGTACATATCCTGTATCACTCTTACATACTTCTCTGACACTCCCGACTTCCTCATACAATACCACAACTCCTCTCTAGGCACCCTGTCATATGCTTTCTCTAAATCCACAAAGACACAATGCAACTCCTTCTGACCTTTTCTGTACTTCTCCATCAACACTCTCAAAGCAAACATCGCATCTGTAGTGCTCTTTCCTGGCATGAAACCATACTGCTGATCACTAATCATCATCTCCCTTCTTAACCTAGCTTCCACTACTCTTTCCCATAACTTCAAGCTGTGACTGATCAGTTTAATCCCTCTGTAGTTACTACAGCTCTGCACATCACTCTTATTCTTAAAAATGAGACTCCTTATACCATTAAAGTTTCAGGTGCTACTGCATTTCTGATTTGCAAGTCAGAAATCTCAGCATCTTCTAAATTAAATCATTTGCCTATGTGTATTTCATCTAGTTGAAATGTTATCTGAGGTCACTTTGTGGAAAGTTTGAGGAGTGAAAGCTTAGTAACACCAAAAGTTTGTGTGATCAGGGGGCTATATACTAACTCAGAAACTGCAGTATCTTCAAGAATTACTTCTGCTCGGTACATCCGTTTTAGAGTTAGCATAGATATGTGAAAGGAGATGCGAGATGAGCAGTCCCTAATATCAAGGGTGGAGGGGGGATAAAATTGCTCCTAAAAATGCTTTATCTGTAGCAACAAGTTTGGAGATTTACTTTTATAAAAAAATCACAATTTAATTAACGAAGTATTGGGTTTTGTGTTTCAGATTTAGAGAGCTGAGATATTACCAAACTGCTGTGCATATTTCCAGTTAATGTGTTGCAATGGCATGAAATGTTTTCCATATCATCTGTATACTCCTCTCAACTGATTACAAATGTTATTTATTTTATTTTACTTTATTTTACATTTTTAACTAGGTAGGTGGGCTGGTATGAGGATCCTTTTTAGTCACAACCCAGGCCAAACATGACAACAATAAGATAGAAAGATAATTAATCAACGGGTCATGTAGACAAAGAATTGACATTCAACAATGAAGTTGGAAACAGAAATATAGAAGTATAGTCAGTAGAAGAAAATTCTTCATAATATTATACAAAGGAGTGACATGTGTTTTGTAGAACTCACTCCAGCAGTGTAATCTTTGTCACTTTGCGACAGATTGAAACTGTTCGATGTTAAACTGTTAAAATTAAAGAAACTTCAGCTTGAAGTTACATATTTTAACTCATGTTTAGATCAACATATAGTGCCGAAGGGGGCTATGTTTTCATCAATATCCCACCGGGCTCATAGCGGATTCACCTTTCCACCTAGAATTAATAACTTTATTCGATCAACAGGGATTCGATTTAATGAATCTCATGATTAAACATTACAAATTACACATTGAGACATTAACTAAAGAGGTTTCCGTTTTGAACACGGAGATCACTTCAGACGCTGACTTTTTGAGATACAAATATGACTATGAAAGATGCTTCTTCAGCAATGACCAACTACTGGAGACACTTAAACTAAACAAAGTTAAAAAAATGAACAGGGACAGAAACGCATACGACACTGGTAATGCATATCCTAAGCCATCCAGTGCACAGGTATCAACTTCCCTTTTTGTCAACACATTGCCTCCACGTTCGACCAGTGAGGGCACTGATACTAACATCTAAGACAGCCTAGACCCTGTGGAAGGAGCTTTGAATGACTGTCCTGTAAGATGGAGCGAACGGATCCATAATCAAAACTATAATACTAATACATCTTCTGAACCACAAAATGGTAATGGTAGAAACAGAGTTAACCAAATTTTTCAGGAGGCCAGAAATACAGGCACAATCCTGAAAAAGAATTTCAACCACCACCAAAAGAATCAAAGGAACAAACGAAACAACAGGTTCAGGAGATAGGTGAAGATGACATTATTACAGCTGACATACTGTTGAACTCAACAGGGGACTTTAAAATTTTTAATTACTTTTCTGGGAGAATTCACCCTGTACTAATTGATTTGTTAGCAAAGGGTAATACTTTTGTTCCCAGTAGACCTTCAGATTTAGTGCAACTTGTTTTTGATTTAAAGTTGTTTGTGAGAAAGTTGAATTTAATGTCTCTCTTTGGTAACACTGTTAAATCTAATCAGGATTTGTGAGTTCCGAGTACCTTTAACCCACCACTACATCAAACCTTGAGAATGTTCGAACAGGTGTGTGAGCTTGATTTTCGACACTTTTTAATAGATTCTAAAATGGGTGGCCCTGGCACAAAGGCCAACATTTCCCCATATGAAAAAGAGATGTTGTATTTTTTAAGATCATCCCCTGTTAGAGTGGTAAAACCTGACAAAGGTAGTGGGTTAGCTATTTTTGATTATGTTGATTATAATAAAATAATTCATTCTTTGTTACTCAGCAAAGTATACTCTAAAGCTTCACTGAACAAAGTAAATGTTGCATATAGCCGTATAAAAGGCTATTTTAATGATTTGTTTATTGAGTCAATGATAGATATTGCCACTTCCAATTATATTTCACTCCCCTGGCCTAAGACCCCAGTGTTATTTGGAGTCCCTGAAGTCCACAAAGACCTAAATGACCTACCAATGAGACCGCTTATTGATGGAAGAGGTTCCATTATGTACCCTTGTGCTAAAGTGGTCGACACAATCTTAAAAACGTACATTCTGTCAGAACCACAGGTTTGTAACGACTCTTGGTCGTTCTTGGAAAAAATTAACAGCTTAGGCTTCGACCGAGACCACAATTTTTTAACCATTGATGTGAGGGATCTTTATACATCGATCCCACACATGGAGGGCATCGAGTGGGTCAGCCTGATGCTGAAGTCAAGAAATGCTCCAACACACGAGATTTACACCATAAAAGTCTTGTTGGATATTATTCTTACCAACAATTATTTCTTGTTCGACAATGAGTTTTATTTGCAAAAACATGGTGTAGCCATGGGTTCACCCTGTGGTGCCAGTTTTGCAAACCTTGTGATGGCATTCTGGGAAAATGAATATACTTTTAAGAACAGTGACCACAGGGTGAACCTTATGTTTTATACAAGATTCCTGGATGACATTTTTGTCATTTTTAAAGGTAATGAACAGCAAGCTCAATCATTTGTTTCTTACCTAAATTCCACTACAGAATTTTTCAGGTTTACATCTAAATTTAGCACAAGTTGTATTGGCTACTTGGATTGTAAATTAAGTAAAGAGACTATTAATGATAGATATGTGTCTAGAATATTCAGAAAAGAGACGTATTCCAATTCGTTTCTCCACTTTTCAAGCTGTCATCCCTTCCATCAAAAGCGGTCCATTGTTAAGGGACAACTTATCAGAGCAGCTAGGATGGTCTCATTAGACTCTGACTTTATTGATGAATGTCTCCATCTAGGTAACATGATTCAACAGAGAAGTTACCTTTCTTACTTAGTTCAGTCTTTAATTGTAGAAGTTACTAACAAAAGACATATAGGTCAGATAAGACCTCTACTTAATAAGAACTTAACAGATGACATGTGTAACAGTGGAGTTGTTCCACCTGCATCTTCTTGTGAACATTCACCGTTGGAGGACATTCAAATTGAGGGAGCCAGTAGTGAATTCACAACAAGTTTCATCACTTCCTTCAGTACTGATTCCGACACGGTTAGGCTCATTCTGTATAAAAATTGGGAATTTATTTCAGTGGATAGGTCTTTGACTAATAAATTTAGCCAGCTACCTAAACTGTTTTTTAAAAAAGGTGCTAACCTTAAAAGTCTACTTGAATGGAAAACTACATTTTCCTTTTCGAAACATGTTGGGATTACCACATGTGGGTGTTGTAGAATGTGTAGATTTATGGAAATAGGGGAAAATTTTAGTATAAATGGTAAGAGATACAAATTGATGAGCAAGTTCCACTGTAATTCCAAACACGTGGTATACATAGCAAAGTGTCAAATTTGCCCTGCTTTCTACATTGGGAAGACCGAACGTAGGCTAAGAGACAGGGTCTATGAACATACTTATGCAATAGAAAGAAAAAAAGAAGAAAGTCCCTTAGTTAGACATCTTGTTACTAACCATAATCATAGTTTTTTATTTAAAGCTATTGATCAAGTGTGCATGGACACTAGGGAAGGCCCGTTTAACTTGATGCTAGAAGAATGTGAGCTGGCATGGCAGATTAGACTAAATGCTTTTGTAAGCCCTGGTTTAAACGACTCTTGTAACATCTCTTGTTTACTAAAACTTAAGAGTTTAAATAGATAAAATAAAGAGAGTACTTATAGTTTATATATATTTTTCTTATTTAGCCTTTACTAGGGATAAATATGTCTGTGTCTATCAAGTATAATTTTCATACACGTATTCTGGGGGGGGTTACACTATGTACCTACACTTGTCAGAAATTATTCTGAGACGGTTGAGTACTAGTAAGTGTGGATATATATTTTTCACTCAACAGTATTACATCTACTATATCAACACATAGAACTTGAGGAGAGTGGACAAATTAATTTTGTTAATGTATTTTTACGTATTTTAATCTAATTTGAGCTTATTTTTTTGTATATCAATAGTTATTAGCTGATACGAACAGAGTGTACCCAGTGGTGACTCGTTCTGTTTTTTATTTTATGGACAATGTACGAATGAACCGTTTGTGTATATACACATCGGACTAGTTTTATTTTCATTTACTATTTTTATTGTTTCATCAGAGGGTTTTGCTGGTTAAGAGATTGTATGTTATGTTATTATTTTTTAAGATCATTATTTTTTAAGATTCTTGACTATTTTTTAAGATTCTTGATTGTTGCTTAATGAAGTCACTAAGACATTGGTTTTTAGTGTCTTCTAGATACAAATAACATGTCAGCTGATGGTAGTCATGTGATGTGAGTTCCATCTATTTAAACTTGTAATTAACTCATTTGTATGAATCTGATGAAGTTGCCATTTTTACAACAATGAAAAGCGCTTTATTCTGCCAATAAACAGGTTAACTGCAATCGTGTCTTGCCTCAACTGTCGGATATTTCGTGTTTTAAGTTTGACACTGTTACATCTGCTGGAGGTGTTAGGAGGGACACTGCTATACCTGTAGCTGACATTATGATCAATACAAGCTAGTTGACTGGTGTGCATGGCAGATATATATATATATATATATATATATATATATATATATATATATATATATATATATATATATATATATATACATATATATGGCAAAATCCACACTGTCACAAATGTAACCCATGCCATCAATGTTTTCAAACAGCTATGTATATACTGTGTGCATCAGCAGAATAGGTATCACACATTCATCTAGTATAACACCTTTCTGGGGGTTCCACACCATCAGACAGTAATGTTTATGCAACAAAAAGAATACCTAGATATGGCCAATAAGCTGCATGACAGCTCACTGTGGCAAAGGTGGTACACTTTAGTTATATATCACTGGAAGATGTGTAGAGAGGTACACGATGAAGGGTGCATTGTACTCAGTTGTTGGTGTAATGAAGGCTGTGACCTATGGAGGTATTATGGCCTTGGATGTGGATGCCCTGCACATACTCAGTAGTTATGTTACATACAAGGGATTAGTCACTACGGTGGCCACATGCTGGTGGACATTCTGCATACCATATACCTTAAGATACAGGTCTTCTTATAGGATGCAATATCTATATTATCCTTGGGTTGTGTGTTTGTTTTCATAAGGTAACAAATCCCGCCATGTTTTTGTTTCAGCTCATGTGTTGTCATGGCTGTGGCAGCAGTCTTTGGTGTATGTTGAAACTGTCTGTATTATACTAATATCACAGTAGGAGTCAATGGTTGTCCAGAATCTGTAGTCCCATAGACAGCTGCTTGGGCACAGAATGTGTATGTCATTCTTGACATCTGTGACTTAAATAATGGACAT
Source organism: Protopterus annectens (assembly GCF_019279795.1). NCBI lineage: Eukaryota > Metazoa > Chordata > Ceratodontiformes > Protopteridae > Protopterus > Protopterus annectens. Next base: position 199,709,723 of record NC_056740.1, read on the forward strand.
AAAAGGTCCAAGCAGACAGCTCTGATGTACAGACCTGATCACTGGACCAGAGATATAGGTCACTTCACAAATTTCACAGTTACCATCAGGGCAGCATCAGAGAGTGGCCTATAGGCCAGGCATAAGTCACCTCATCCTATACAATGCAGATTACTGTGACAGGGCATGAGTTCTATATTTAGAAACCACATATGTGATCCAGTGGTCTACCCACTCGGTGATATAGGTGTTTATGTCCACATCTGGCAGTGTTATGTGAATACCTCAAGTCTGGACTTGCGTCAAATGCCTTGGCCTGGTTATGTTTCACAGGATGATAGTGTTGTCATGATGCATGCCCTCAATGACTTCTTTGAGGACATTTAACAGATAAAACAGACATGGATGTAGCATTAGCAGCTCACATGTCTGTTGCACACAGTTGGGATATTACTAGTGTCCATTTAGAAAAGGTCCATGATGACATATTGGTCTACCTTATGGATGAAAAGAGTCAGGATGTGTCTATACATGCATGCATCAGGTGCTGTCCACCCCACTCAGATGGATGCACAATGATTTACACCCTTATATGGGAACAATGTCCATCTGGAGGGTGTGTTGAAGAATCATGCTATAGGTGACCTATGATGTTGTCACAGCCCATTGATTCTGTGTGACAGGCCTGGATGAAGGTAAGACAGTACATACTGCCTATCTTGCTCTGGCCTAGAGTTTGGATGCAATCCTCCACTCAGATATCATTGAGAAACTCTAACAGCTGGGGATTATCCCTTACATCAATAGATGATGAACTAGTTGGCTCACCAACAGAACACATACTGGGAAAGTTGGTGAATCAACCTCTACCAGTAGAGCTGTCACCATTGGTATACCCCAAGGATCTTTGCTGGGCCATTTACTGCTTAAAATCAATTTCTTGACAGTCTAGGCTAAAGTATACGGCCTTTGGCTTACCAAGTTTGCTGATTCTTGCATATTAGGTGCAATCATTGAGTCCATCAATGATGTTAACATACTAAAGGAGGGGTTAACACAGAAAAATGATTGGTGCCAAAGCCACATGGTCCAAAAATAAACACAAAATTTGTCATTATTTTGGTCTTCTGTGAAGTGGAATTTCCAGCTAATTACAGCATTCAAAACAATGCCCCTGTGCAGAAACCCAGTGGTACAAGACCTGGGAACACATGTAGATAGTAATCTGAACTTCGACCACCAAGTGTCCACAGTGGTATGGAAAAGCTACTTTGTGCACCTCATAAGTCAGGTCATGGTATCTATATATGAGGATAATATAGCAGTACTGTACTCCTACATCATCAGAACACTAATAGAGTATAATGCTCCCTTTTGCATGTACCTCACCAGACACCTGGAGCAGCTGGAGAGGCCACGGGGTTTCTCACCAAGAAAATACAGGGCCTACAAACCATGCTATGATGTATATGGATAGACTGAAAGCCCTATCATGGTAATCTGTACCACATAGGATGAGGAACTTATGCCTGGCCTACACACCAGTGTCTGACCCGGCCATGATGGGAATGCTCCACATCTGCAAAGCAGCTATAGCTGAAGACAACAGCAGAGTCTGGTGAGAGGAAGACAGTAATATCAGTGACCCACATGCTAGTGTAAAATGTTCCCTCTAATGTCAAACAAGTGCACAAATACCTCAGTTGTCTGCAGTGAGAACAGAGCCCCTACCTATCTAAATACACTGACTACAAATCTCTGTATTTAAGGCAAGAGTCACAGCTTAAGTCTGACTTGGAGAGTGTCAAAGAACACTTTATAGGTGATGACATCAGCAGTATCTGCTGAGGAGAAAATGGTAATACTAGTGTCCCACATGCTGGTGTAAAATGCTCTCTCTAATGTCAAGCAAGTGCACACACACACACACACACACACACACACACACACACACACACACACACACACACACACACACACACACACACACACACACACACACACACACACACACACACACACACACACACACACACACACACACACACACACACACACACACCATTTGACTGCAGTGGGAAAAGAACCGCTACTTTTCTAAGTACACAGACTACAGAACTCAGTACTTTACGCAAGCACCATGGCACAAGTGTGACTTTTGCAAGGCTGCAGGACAACTTATAGTCGATGACACTGGCACTGGATGCTGGAGAGAAGATGTTGGGAGCCTTGCATGAAATGGATGTGTAGGCATGTGCAAGTGTCAAAATATTGGCAATCCATGTTAGAGTGGTAACTGTAGGATACAAATTTATGCTCCTCTGACTAGATAGACACACACACACGCAAACACACACACACACACACACACACATACACATACATGCACAAACACACACACACACACACACACACACACATACACGCATACATGCACAAGTATGCATGCACACACAGTTGACTGCAGTGAGAACAGAACCCCTATCTTTCTATATATACAGACTATAGAACTCAGTACTTTATGCAAGTTCCAAAGCACAAGTCTGACTTTTGCAAGGCTGCAAGACAACTTATAGTCCATGACATCAGCACTGGATGTTGGAGAGAAGATGGGAGGCCTGCATGAAATGGATGTGCAAGTGTCAAAACATTGGCAATCCATGGGACTGGAGTGATAACTAAATGATACATACTTATAGTCCTCTGACTTGTGAAACACACATACACATACACACATGCACACACCTCCTAGTTCACTGCAGTCAGAATAGAACACTTACTGAAGTACATAGACTACAGAACTCAGTACTTTATGAAAGTGCCACGGCATAAGTCTGACTTTTACAAGGCTGCAGGACAACTTATAGTGGATAACATCAGTGGATGTTGGATATAAGATATTGGGAGGCCTTCATGAAATGGAGAGCTAGTCATGTTCACCGGTCAATATATTTCAAGATCTGCATGTTACCAGATTGAAGAGTGTGTAATGTAATGTATTTGATAGATGTGTTTCAATGTGCAAATATAATTTAAAAATGGCTTTACAGCCAATATGCAAACAGGTGTCCACATTACTGCAAGTATTGGAAAATCTAAATGTGTATTGTTATTTTAAAGATGTGCATGGTATATAACACAATATTTGTTATTCATTTATGTAGTGTAGTTGATATATTTATGAACAAGTACTGAGAGACCAGGGTTGCAGTGCATGGTAGGAGGTAACAGAGGGCTGAATTGTAAATATGTGACATTTTCTTAGCTAGGGCCTTCATTTTTTTTCTGTTACACATGCAGTTTCATGTCATGAACACTAAATGGACAGAAAACAAAATGAATGCATGTTATTGTCCATTTTGCATAGTGCACCACTGAGAAGCGGGCTTGCAGATTGGTTGACAAAGTGATACACATTTCTACTGCTTTCCCTGTTTGCATGCAGTTAAGCAGTGTGCTAAGAGTTCTCAGTATCGAGGGTATGAAACACAACTGCTACTTAGCTGGCTCTGTGGCAGTAGGTGTAAATGCATTGACACATTTCTTTTTTAGCCCAGATGATATAGGGTTTGAGTCCAGGTGTATGGAATACTTTTAAATAAGTAGTGATAATCCAATGAAATTATAATTTACACTACATTCACCATGTGTTACTGTGTGTTGATGTAGTGCAGCATGTTTAGGCAGCATTGAGCAGAGTTAACTGCATCACAGAAGAGCTGTTCAGCATCATTTGGCATTGGTGTGAAAGGACAAACTCCACACAAATATAGAGGCCAAAAAGTGAAGGACTCCACTGCTTTTATTTTGTACTTATATGTGTTGTGTGTGAGTCTATTTTTTGACCAGATTACAGGTGTTAGAATGAGGTAGATAGGAAAGTGGTAAATGGGGGGGCAAGCAGGGAGGAAAAACAAAGGGAAAGCAATATAGGAATGTGCAGGAGGAAGGTAGGGAAGAACCATAACTATCCATTTCTTCAACAGTGCAAAATGAAAATATGTACAGAATATTAGCTGAATGTGGACTGTCACCTCCACAAAGAGGAGTAATGGGAATGCAGTCATGTTGTATAGCCAATTGGACCAATCAAGTGTGACAAGAAGACATGTGTGTGAAATGGAGAGTTATGTATGGGATGATTTTTTTTTTTACTTCAGTAAGAGAGAAATGCTGAGTAAGGGATTTTGGTATTTCTGAGTAAGGTAAGTTAAGCAGGTGAGGAAACAAATGCAAACAAACAGGACAAACAAGACATAGGGATGGTGAGGCACACAAAAGGTTGGGGGACCCCATGATTGGGATGAGGGAGAGAACAACACAGGCTCATGCCCTGTCCACTTACTCCACTGGTTGCTGCAGTGCTTTGCATCTACTCGTTCTATGGACCATGAGGGAGAGCACTCTCCCCATCCAGAGGAGGCACACACCAACGGTGCTGTGCATGACCCTATGCACCAATCCTGGCATCTCCTGGTGGGTGATGAAATCTCCAACTCTGCCAGTACTCCCAGAGAGTACCACAGCACTAGCTGCTAGGGTGTGTACCTGAGAGTGCAGGTAGTGCAAGTGCAGCCGAGGCAGTACTGCCAAGTTGGGTCCCAGATGTGCTGGGCATTGGTGTTAGAGTGGAGGACATGGGGGCAGGCTAACGCACTGGGTTGGCCTACTTCACTGTGATGTGAAGCATTTAGTTCTTTGTTACAGATGGATGACATGGAGGCATTTTGACAACACATAATAGAAAAAAAAAGAGATAAGGGTTGAGGTAGAGAGAAAAATAGATAACATGAGTACCACCATAAGTGACATACAATGCATCATCACAATAATACAACTATTTTATCTGAAGTTTTACATTTAAGTATATTTCCTAACAACTACAAACTATAATTATGGATTGCTCAACATAATCCTTGCAATGTGCATATATTGCACATATGATTGGTCAAATTATACAGATTACAATTAACAGCAGGGCATTTATGCCACTTGTATAGATTTTAATTTATGTAATGTTATTAAAAAATTGCAATATTGCATAGTTGTTATGCATGGTATTTGAGCCCACAACCTTTGACTACAGTCGTACACCTGACTCCTAAAGTTGGTTTGTGTTACAGACTTACGCTGCATATTTGCATTTACAGTTAGGATATGCATGCTTATTTTGCTACTACTGTATAGAAAACAAAAACGTTTTCTTTAACATTTTCTTTAATTTTTAAAGCTACAATAATACTTCCCATTTGCTGGCTGCATAACATTTGCTGCTTCCCTCAGTTGCTTCAGATGATCAGCATGAGCCTGCCTATTTGCCACTATTTCAGGATTAGCTGTGAAAAGAAAAGGAAAGAACAGAAGAGCATTATACATACCAGTCTTGCCTATATTTAGATTTCTATGTATTATAAAGTCTTTTTATTAGCATACTTACACAACTGTGGGATGTCACTAGTTTGAAACTCATCCAACCACTGGTTCAATATATCCCTCTTGTGGCTTTTTAGGCCATTGAAGGGGTGCCTACACCTGTTCTCATGTGCATGGGATGCCAGTTGCACTAGATACAGCCTTGGCCAGACTATTGCACACCTCAGACTTATACTGGGAGCCAGAATAGTCTCCTTGCAGAAGCCTTTGGCTGTGGTGCTTTACCAGGAGTCCAGTAAATGTTCTGGACTCCTGAACACCCCATCTCTGAACCCTAAATTGGGCACCTTCCCCTCTAACACCATACATGTCTAATTCTAAAGCAATGGCAATAGCAAATAATGATTTCCTGCCAATTCCTGTTATTGCTTTCTTGGTAGTGCACAAACCAGAGAAATCATGTCAACTGCATCTGTGCAATGTTAAGCAGCAAACAACAGTGCCAAGCAGGGAAGAAAGCAATTTTTAAAATTAGAAAGTTAATCTGACACTTGATATTAGTTTGAGGGGTGTCTGCTGCTTTAACTGTTAGGTGATTTAACTTTGCTGACATGCACTGGAGTCATGAATGTCCTGACCTGACACATGGTTGTTTGGCTTTATATACTGAGTAAATTGATTTTTACAGTGTAGGATTGAAATCCATGCATAAGGGACAAAACTTTTGCATCCATAGCAGTGATTTTTCATCTTTGCTACAGAAGAAGTGTTTCTCAGATGTAATTATGAGTCATTCATAAATACGGATGATAGAGTGAGATGTTAATCATGTATGTGTATAATCTGAAAAGGTCCTTGCATATACATTAATTTGTGTATGTGCCTTAAGTATGAAGGCCATCCAAGTCCAGATAGCAGAATTACACTTACAGAAACATAGTAGACAGCATACCCTCAGTCATACATCTGAACTTTTAAAACACAGTAAGGGTGTCTTATCTCTTATACATATAATTCATATCAGTTCCACTATCTATAATTATGTATAAAGTGTTATATTTAATATAATGTGAAATGAATGGAATAGTAAAAATGGCTTGAATTTCCTGTATTAGAACCCAGTACCACATGTATGGCAGGCCTACACTTACACCTGTTGCCACATGATTATTGAAATAACATTTGTATATTTTCCTGTTCATTACTATAAACAGGACTGTCACAACAGTAAAAATATGTTGCACTTCCTGTATTAGAACTCAGCACCATCTATATTACAGCTCTACACTTACACCTGCTGCCATGGAAACAGTTGCATAACAGTTGCATAATTCCCTATTCAGTCTTAAGTTCTGTGAGTTAACTGCCTCACAATGCCACTTATATGTTTGCATGGTACCCAACAAAATTAATAGAATGTATACATTTTAAAATTGTTGACTGCTTTCTCTCTATAGGTGTTCAATAGCTGCAGGTGTTGGGTAAGCTAGCTAACTGCCGCACAATGTCATTTAGCAGTGTTGGGCGATGGAAAGCAAAAACTGCAACAATGTATCCTTTTTTACCTTTACACTGTATATGCCTGTCTACAGGTATTATGTCCACTTCTTGTGTGGGCCACTAGTCCAGGTTTGTGCAATGCTAAGCATCATGTAAATGAGATAAGTACAGCTAAACATGACACTGAGGGAATGCCTGCACTTTATTGCATCTACTACATGGAGCCAAGTATTTGGGATTCTGCAATTCTAATGAGTTCACACAACATCTGCATCTTCACCATACTCACAGCCCTGAATCTACACTATAAAAAAGGGAACATGTTGCTGGGGAACCTGAAGGTTAGGAGATGTGTTTATATGGATAACACAAAAGAAGATTCTACTTTGGGATTTACCTGCACAGAAGACTACTGATCTTGATAAGGTATGCTTGCATTTTTCAGCTATTTACTGGATATGCTGAAATGTCAGTAAGAAAAATCTGTTTATATATATATATATATATATATATATATATATATATATATATATATATATATATATATATATATACATTAGCAAATGGTACTTTTATCTGCATGCATTTCCTAGAAGTGTACTGATGGCATAGACATGCTTGTCAGGGCATTTTACTTTTTCAGATGCACAGCCTTATTAATTGTCATCACAAGAGCTAATGTTACAACTGATTTTACTCTTTACGCTCTTCTATTATTTTCTCAAAATGTAAATGTCCTATAATGTCAATGACACAGGGGTGTTAGCTTTCTAGGATGGCCATTACATACATCTAGGGAAGTGCTGGCCATGGGTCGACATGACTGGCAATTGCATAAAATGGAATGTTCTGTGGTAAATGTGTACACATGTTTCAGGGACAGTTTATTTGATAGCATGTTTAGCATTTCACTGATGGTTTGTTAGCAAAATGTGTCATTTGCCTGCTATTTTGGAGGTGGGGAGCCAAGTTGCATTTCTGTGTTGGCACAAACAAAATTTGCTATTCTTACTCTCCTTGTTTTGGATCCAACCATGCATTGTGTGTAATTTGTAATATGTTACAACCACACAATACATTTTTTTAATATTTGAATATCTTGACTGTTGTATGTTTCACCAGTGGTTAATAGTAAAATAACTATATTTTATGTGTTATAACTAAACAGGACTTTTATTTATGTGATACTTATGTGTATTATCTTTCTTTTGTGTTTCATGTCACCTAGGACTATGGCACCTAGGTGTCCCAATCCCCACAAGGCCCCCTTCAGTGATATTGAGAATGAAGTCATTGTGGAAGCATTTAGGCAACATGGCGCCTTTCTGTTTGACAGGGGATGTGAGGATATGTCTGGCAGAATGCATATTTGGTAGCAGATAGTGGCTGATGTGAATGCGGTGGGTGGCCAGAGCAGGACATATGATCAGGTTTCTTCGGCACAGAGGAGAGCAGCTGCAGTGGCCCATGAATGGATGGCTACTGGGTAGGCGAGCTGCTACAAAACCTTGACTGACACCAAATGAAGAGTTCCTGTCCACTGTCAGGGATCCAGACAGCTCACTGGAAAGTGCAGAGCAGCATGTCATTGACTTTGGTGTTGCTGTTTCAGTGAGGAAAAAAGTACGTCCCAGGAGGAGCTTTTAGCTAGGCTTACCCGTCTCAATTGTTAAATACTTCTTGTATAGTAAAATTCTGACAGCAATGTTTAAGTTCTGTTTCACATTAAATTTCTTTTGTGGGGGGAATACTTATTTATTTATCTATTAACATTTCTTTATTGGGAAAGTCCAACTTGGAATAAAGCCAATTTTCAGTGTTGGCCCGAGGAGAAATGCTCCAAATGCATGTCTTTGTAGCATGGGAGGAAACCGGAGCACCCGGAGGAAACCCACATGAACACAGGGAGGAGATGCAGACTCCACACAGAAAGCACCCCAGCTGAAAATAGAACCGGAGAATCTCTTGCTATGAGGCGACAATACAACCGCTGCACCAACTGTATATAATCCGAATAGTTGTAGATTGATACAGTTAACAACACATTCTGGTTGATTACACATCGGCTTAGGGGTGGACGTGTCATCTAAGTTATTGTTGAAAGTATTATTAATGGACATATAAAGGGCAAAACATTTTGACCTCTTTGTTACTGTTCATTGTGATGATGGTGCCCTTACCTTTTGCTTAACTTCTTTCAGGACCATCCACCATAGGGAGCCTACAATCATCTGCATATGGTAAACCAAACATTTTTATGTCGGTACTGATGGGCAGTTCAAAGAAATATTTATTTCATGATTTGGATGCCAGAACTGTTGTGTGTATTGCTGTACTGTCTGTAATAGTGGCACCACTATTAGTTTGTTAGCATATAACACTGCACAGCTATGTCTCTTATATTCAACATCTTTCTCCTCATTTGTGCTTTCTACCTCTCTCTCCTTCTATGACTGTCATCAATTCAGGCAACTCATCTACCTCCCCCACCCTTTCCTTCTACTTCACCCTTCTCTCAAACCCTCCCCAGCTATTCTGCAATCTGTTGTAGTCTTTATAAAACTGATTTAATCTTACAAAAGAAACTGATCCTCCTCACCAGACAACATAGCCCTCCTCACTACCAAGTCCATAAATACCTCCATAATCAAAGAAAGAAGCCCCTACCTAGCACTTCCCCAATTCTCTGCAATCTAGTCCTATATGGTGATATATACCCTAAGCCTGGCCCATCTCCTCCCAATCACAACTGCCTAATTCCAATAAATCCCTAAAATTCTGCACAATTAATCTCCAAAGAATTAGAAATAAAATTCCTCAGCTACATGCATGGTTGAGTCAACACAAACCTGACTTCACCACCATTACTGAAACCTGGCTAAAACCATATATCAAAGATTCTGAATTTCTATCTCCCAACTACTTCTGCCTCAGAGTTGACAGACTTCATGAAAAGGTGGAGGCATCTCCTTACTATTCCAAAGTACCTTTATAGTAATTCCCTATTCTAAACCCATTCCCCTCTTTTACACTGCAGAGCTACTTGTCACCTTCCTAAAACTAAACAACTGCAAAAACCTGCGCATCATAGTCATATGTATTCCCCCAGGCAACAATACTTCTGTTCTAGAAGAAATTCTTGCCTGGACAACTAACAGCATAAAAAATGAAATTATTATTCTAGGCGATGTTAGTATCGATTGGCTAGATATCTCCAATAATAACCCCTCCACTAATATCAGCCTTCACATTTACAATCAGCTAATCTCTGACATCACCAGACCAGACAACAAAAACAGCAAAGGCTCAATCTTGAATTGGATCTTTGTAACTGATCCTGACAAAATTACCTCCTCCGCACACTCCCTGACAGTATTAGCGACCACTTCATTCACCAGTATCGACATACCAGAGATCTATCCTACTTCTCCCCAAATACTTTCAGTGACATCCTGCAAAACACTAACTGGAGTCCTCTGAAATCTCTTCCACTCAGTGAAGCTGTGGAATTCTTTAATTCTACATTTCTCAGGATCCTAAATAGTCTTGCCCCACTCCAGCTAAAATGAATTAAAGCAAAATATGCTAACTGGCTTGCAAAGTCCACAAACCAAGTTATGTCTTCTAGGGACAAAGTCTGGCAAAAAAATAAAACACCTTCAACCTCATGCAATACAAACAACTTCACAATCAGACCAAACAAATAATAAAAAAGAATACTTCCAAGCTATCCAAGACCAGCAGAGATAAAACCCCAATACATTCTGTGGAGCAATTAACTCCCTACTCCACCCAGGTACTAACAATACTCCACCCAGAAATAAACTCTCTCAAAGCTAGCCTCACCCTTTAACTCATACTTCATTGACACCATTGCCAAACTTACCACTACCTTCCCATCCATCAACCCAGACACACAAGTAACACCATCAGAACTTACCCCTTCAAATCCTCTACCTATTTTCTCACTATCACCTATTCCTACATCTACCATCCAAAAACCTCTTCATAAACTAAAACCATGCACTAACGCTGTAGATAACATACCTGCAGAATGCTTATATCTTGCAGCCTCCTCCATTGCCTACCTCCTCAGGATTCGCCTTAATAGGTCCATTCAGGAATCATGCATACCTGATACCTGAAAAAATGCATTTATCCTCCCTCTTCACAAAGGTGGCTGCAACCCTGACATCTCAAACTTCCATTTGATCAGTATTCTTTCCCATCTCTAAAATACTAAAGAAGTGCATTCACACCCAGCTCATAAGTCACCTGGTAAAACACCATTTCCCCACTCAACATGGCTTTAGGCCTGGACATAGCACCAACACAGCCTTCATTTCCTTCTTAGACACAATAAATAGAACTTGTGATGGTGGCTTCTTTGTCTCTGCCCTCTTTCTTGATCTGTCAAAGCCATTTGACACTATTTCCCACTCCCTACTGCTCACTAAACTCTCTGACCTGGGCCCATCTCCCCCTACCCTACAATGGTTTACTAACTATCTTAGAAAAAGGCAGCAATCTACTATATGGCAGCACTCTCCCTCCAATTCATCATTACAAATACAGGGGTTCCCCAAGCTTCAGTTTTGTGTCCCCTCCTATTCAGTATATTTGTCAGTAACTTTCATACTACTCTGACCCACTGCACTGTCATCCAATATGCTGATGACTCAACTATCATTTACTCCTCAAAATCTGCCACTGTATTACAGCATTTCACCCAAGAAGCTTTTACCTCCACTGAAACCTGGATGTCTCAAAATCATCTCGCCCTCAACTGCAATAAATCAAAACTCTTAATGTTCACCCCTACAAAATCTACCACTGTTGACAAGTCATTACTTACTGTTCACTCCCAAAACAACACTATCATCAATGTTATCCCTAGTACCAAACTGCTAGGAGTCATCATTGATGGCAAATTAACTTTTGACCTTCACATCCATAACAACATAAAAATACCATCAGAAGCTTGGTGCCCTTTATAGGCATAACTACTTTCTTAGCCTCTCCGATAAAAAGGCCCTGGCATAATCCTTCCTGCTTCCAACTCTGCTATATGGTGCCCCCATCCTCACCAATCTACAAACCTCCTTAAAAACTAAACTTGACTCTTGTTACAACAAAGTCACAACATTTGTTATGAATGCTAAATTTTCTACCCACCACTGCTCCTCTCTGCATCATCTAAACTGGCTAGAACTCCCTCACCATCTCACTTACCTACAACTAACTACAGCCTACAAGATAATCTATTGACCTGAAACCTGCCCTTCTCTCTCCTCCATACTGACTATGTACTATCCTAATTGACGCCTCAAGTCTGCAAACAAAATGCTAATGACTGTCGAGAAACCCAAGCTCTCAGCCGGCCAAATGATGTATTCTCATACTGTCTCCAAGTTATGGAACAATCTCCCTCCTTCAATCAGGATTATCAGCAACCCTGGCTCCTTTAAAAATCCCTCAAATTACATCTATCCTCCCACTGGCTATGCTCCTATACCCCAACACATAACCCCAACTCCTGACTTCTTTCTCTGGAGTCTCAACTTTAACTATTCAATTGCAAACATCTCCTCTCCTTCTCGCTACCACACTTATCGCTTGCTGTATCGCTAACTTGACTCTTTCTTCCTATAGCCCTACTGCTACCTCCCTTTCTACCCTGTAGTCAACTCACTGTGCTAAAAATTTTACAGATATAGTTATTCTCATGTGTTATTTAAATACTTGTCATCTTTTACTGCCACATTTATACCTGGTTGTAAACATTATCACTATTGTTGCTATTTATTTTGTCTTTAAATGTGAATGTACTGTCATATCACTCTCTTCTATGTATTATTATTTTTACTTTTGTATGTAATTAATGCGAAGCTTTTCTTCCCAGGCCTCAATTGAAATAGGCCTAGTGGACTTTCCTGGTTAAAAAATGCAATAAATAAATAAATAAATAAATATTGGACTATAGTAGAGTAAGTATTATTTTTATTCCTGTGTTTGTTGCTTATTATCACAGGTGATCCTGACAGTGGATGTGTGGAACACCTACCACTTGATGTCAGAGAATCAGCAGACTGTGATGATGTTTTGTTTGTCTTTCGGCTTTTTCCCATTTAGGGGTCACCACTATGATGATGATGGTGGCCAAACTGAAGTGCAGTCATGGGGTACAGAGGCTGAATCTGACATTGATGTTGACATCCAGCCATCCCATGTAATTCCATCAGACACAGCCAGTAGGCCTACACCAACCCATTCCAATAAGCCCTCAGATATTGGGCAGATGGAGTGTGAGACACTCAGTCGGGGTAGTGTGTTTACTGAGATTTCAGTGCTTGTTGACTCTGGCTGTAGCCAAAGTGTGGGGGTGAGGTGCCATGCAGCAAAGTTGTTGGGTGTGCTCAGAGTAGGCCTGCTGTCTATCTTCCACCTGATCCAGGTGTGTCTTTCTGTACAACTCGATGTATGTTTAGGGCCATTGTGGAGGTGCAGGCATGTTCCAATAGGTCCTACAAATGGTTAGGGTTGTAGATGTGGCACAGGCTGACATACTTGACTGCCTATACCATGTTGCTGATTCAATGGATCAGATGAATGACATGTTGACATGGGCAGTGTCTGTGACAGAATGTCTGCTAGGAGAGGGACAACATCCACATGGGCATAGGTCAACCACATCATCTGATGTTAGCCGATGTGGCTCTGCCAGATCATGCTCCCATAGTGGCACTACTTACACTGCTCCTTCAGTGGTTGAGGTGTCCCCATCCAGATGTGGCAAGCCATGGGGTCATGGTCCTGGGAGTCATCATGAGAGGAGCTCATCCAGCAGACATCATTCATGTTCAATGTTCAGTTACAGCAGTGCATCTGACGATCAGCGTGGACATGACAATACATCTCCTGGCAGAGCCAGTCCTTGTGGTCGGTCTACTATGCACAGCTCACACCTGTCCAACATGCCAAGTAGTAGAGCTAGCACACAGCTTGGCTATGTCAGACTCTCACACACCAATTTCATCTGGAGGGCTTATAGAGACACACACACACACATAGCAGTTACATGGTTCAGCCATGAAGCTTAAAGCTCATTCTGTCTCACTGGCCATTTATCCATATGTCTGCCTGCTTCTCTTTCTGACTCACACGTGGCCACTTGCCATTTGTGTCAGCCTAGGCTTCCTGCCACCCCCCCACCATATACAATGGGTCTATATTATAACATCGAAGTTTTACAACTTTGAATGTTATAATATTGAATCATATGCACTGAACACTGAAAATAGGGAAGCTGCAGAATATCAAATACTTTCCGAGGGAAAGTATTCAGTGGGCCGTTTCTTCAGCTTCGCTATTTCCTCGACTGTGGAGCGAAGGTTACAGACCGGGTTAAGGTAAGTGTGCAAATGTAGGTGAGTGTGCGATAGGAACCTTAGGTTAAGGGAGCCGATAAGGTGAGTGTGTGATAGGGACTTTAGGGTTATTGAGCGGGAAAGGTGAGTGTGCGACAGTTAAGGACCTTAGGGTTAGGATTGGGTTAAGGTAAGTGGATACCCAGTGGTGCATGTATGGTTTAATGTAGGGTTTTGTGAAGTGTATGTGTGTGGATTATTTATTTTGGTGTGCTTGTGTTGTGTGTGTTTGTTGGAAAAAAATTGCTATTCTGACTGTTCGGTTTTCTGGTGTTTCGATCAAATGGGTTTGATATTATAACATTCAAAGTTGTAAGACTTCAATGTTATAATATAGACCCCATACAACACCCTATGTAAGTGATGCTAATTGTGCCATATCCTTGTTTTCTATACTTTGGATTCAGAGATACATAAACTCTGTGTTTGATTCTCAGGGTGCATAGCTGACTTAGTGCTTAGCATATCTGTGTTTGTGCTGTTGTTATGCAAATTGTACTTTTGACATATTTTGGTCTCAGAAAGTTAGTTGATAGAATCAGAAGAGTTTTTTGCATCAGTATTTTTAAGAATCTTCTGAGGGTTGTGAAGTCTGAAACTGAAACGTGTCTCATTACTTTCTAACTTCTCTCTTTAGAGATTGAGGACATTCGGTGACCATCAGTACTTTAGAGAGGTATGAATGTGGATATCTTTGATGCCTGAGGCCTATTATTTGGTAGAGGACACATGCATTCACATAAGTCTCTGCTGTCACATGTTAGAGTCATTGCTGTACAAATCACCCACATTTACTTATTCACGTTACCAAGTAACAACATGCAAGGATCTGCCATTCATTTGTAATACTACACAATTCTGTTTTAACACTCCAGGTCCAGCAGTTACTATGTAAATCCAGCAGTTGCTACAGTTTTAGTTTAGGGCTGAGTCTGTCTGATGCTAGAAGTACACAGCCATTACATGGGTAGGTAAAGGATGTGAGCATTGCCTGGCATCAGTATTACTATATGTATGTGTGTAGGATGAAGGTTTTAGCTCCTTAGGTGGCGAGTGGGTGTGCTATGGATTGCCTCTTAGGCAATGCAAGAGCATATTGAGCACACCTAAATCTGCCTACACCCACAGTAGCTGCTGGATTCCTCTCTGACTCCTCACCTTTGTGTGGCTGTGGTGACCTTGCCATTAGTGGTGGGATGTGTGCCCGTTACCCTTGTTGATCCTGCTGAAGCTGTTTTCTCAGGATGATTTTGTAAAGTATGGCATAGACAGTGAAGATTTCACTAGTACAAGTACATGGATTGTACTGCAGGGCTCCCCAGATGTATCTAGGCAACAGAACCTTAACTTCAGCAGCCTAAACACATTCTCTATGATATTTCTGGTTTGAGCATGTGCCTTATTATGGTGTTCTGCATTAGGCGTGTGTGGATATCTGATGGTCATCATCATACATGTTTTCAGGGCATAATCTGCATTCCTAGTAAATGACCCTGTGGGATTTCACCCCTAATGAAAATCTGATACATTTGGGAGGTATGCCAGATATGTGATTCGTGGTAACTGCTTGGGTTGCCAGCAGACATAATCAAGATTTACACACAACTTTAGTACCCTTAGTATTACACACAACTTTGCAGTTAATGGAGTGGAAGGAAGCCCTTTCTATTTATGTAGACCCTTCCCTGTTCCCTAGGTGGTGCTTTGATTTCTATATGTGTATAATCTATGCACCCAGTACTTCAGGGTAGTGTGCTACAGGGTAGAACTTTTGCATATTTGTGCCCCTGTCCTCAGGAGTATGGGGAACATAAATGTGGTCACTGACATGTTGGAGCATAACTTTCAGGAATTGATGGAGGATGGATGCTGATACCTGTCACATCCCCTGCATGTCCCCTGTTGGTCTCTGAAAGGTTCCTGTAGCTAAAATTCTAAGTGCTACACATGCCTTTGTATCCACTGATATTGGTTCCCCTCAGTTTGTCCTGGGTCTGAGTTGAGAACAACAGAGGTTGCAAAGTTCCTGTAGTCTGCCTATCTATCATGTAGCGCTCTACAATTTCAACCTCTTGCAGTAAAACTATGACATTGCTCAAGCCAGGGAAAAGGAGTTTGGCACATTAATCAAACACTCCCCACTCTTGCAACAGAGAGCAGAGACACTCACAGCACGTGACTCTTCCCTTTCTGAGAAATTAATGGGCTGGCAAGTTCCCACCTTGATACAAATGGGTCAATATACTAACTGAGAGGGAGGCTTAATTACAATTGCAGGGTTTGGGGACCAAAAGAAGGGATGGAAGCATATCAACAAGTTTGGATATGGCAGTAGGCAGTGAAAATCAACTTACCTTAATGAAGAAATTAGCAAACATATTAGATAAGAAAAGGAAGCATAATAAATGGAATATTAGCCCAATATGCATTCCTCACTTTGGCAGATGAGGATGCTGAGCAAGAAGATGGGAGTAAATCTGAGAGAGATTTAGCTAGTGAAAGATGCAGCAAAAGAAAATGGGATGCATAGGAATAATAACAAAAAAAATTTAATCCCCCATTAGGAATGGAAAGCACCATTGGAACATTTTTAACATGTAATACTTTTGACTATAAAGCAGTTTTTCAAAGGTATGCCATCATAAAGTGGGTAAAGCATTGGGAGCTAAAATATTATTTATCCAAAACATCGGATTAATTTCAAAAAGAGAGAAGAATGTTTCTTGTATAGCACATGTATGCACTGGCTAACAGTGCTGCCACTTAGTGCTAGCTTCTCCAGTTCAGTTTTCAGTTATTCTTTACTTAGTGCTGAATCTCTGTATATCCAGCCTGTGCCATATGGGTTTCTGTTCATGGATCTAATTTCCTCCCATATCGCAAAAACTTGTAGGGTAAAAGAACCAGTGATGGCCAAAAACTTGACAGTGAAACATATGCATGTGTATAGATGGTGCAATGTTACAAGTGGGTTCTGGTCACAGTGGTATGTATGCATGTATATGGGTGGTATAATGGTACAAGTCAGCTGTGGTCACAATGGTAGGTATGCATGCATATGGGTCATATAATAGTAGAAGTGGGTTGTGGTCACAGTGGTATGTATTCATGTATATGGCTGGTATAATGGTACAAGTCGGCTGTGGTCACAATAGTAGGTATGCATGCATATGGGTCATATAATAGTAGAAGTGGGTTGTGGTCACAGTGGTATGTATTCATATATATGGCTGGTATAATGGTACAAGTCGGCTGTGGTCACAATGGTAGGTATGCATGCATATGGGTCGTGTAATAGTAGAAGTGGGTTGTGGTCACAGTGGTATGTATTCATGTATATGGGTGGTGTAATTGAACAAATGGGCTGTTTTCACAGTGGTAGATATGCCTATATATGGGTGGTATAATAGTAGAAGTCGGTTGTGGTCACAGTGGTATGTATTCATGTATATGGGTGGTGTAATGGTACAAGTGGGCTGTGGTCACAGTGGTATGTATGCATGTGTATGGATGGTGTAATGGTACAAGTGTGCTGTGGTCACAATGGTATGTATGCATGTATATGGATGGTATAATAGTAAAAGTCAGTTGTGGTCACAGTGGTATGTATTCATGTATATGAGTGGTGTAAGAGTAGAAGCTTGTGGTCACAGTGGTATGTATTCATGTATATGAGTGGTGTAAGAGTAGAAGCTTGTGGTCACAGTGGTATGTATTCATGTATATGTTGGTGTAATAGTAGAAGCTTGTGGTCACAGTGGTATGTATTCATGTATATGGGTGGTGTAATGGGCTGTAGTGGACTGACAACCCATTAAGGACTATTTTCCTGCTTTATGCATGCTGCTTGTTGGAACAGCCTCTGGCTCCCATTACCATGAACTGGATGAAACAGGTATTGAATATGAATGAGTAAATTAATGACACTGGGGTTTGGATAATAATTCAGTCTTTGGCCAGAAAGGAATATTCATGTGTAGCAGCATTTTTAGAAAAAAATGTTTTATATATTAAAGGTACAGTGGTTATTAATTCAGGGGAAGGTGCTACATTTAGATGTGGAAAGTAAAGGAAACCTAGTTACATTTTGACTGTGGGTGTTTGAGTTGGATGTAAAAACTTGCAATATTTAGTTGAAGTGTTGAAATAATATTAGTAGGTGCCATGGATGAAGAACTTTGAATGTGGTATAAGAAAATAGGTGGGGGAAAAGGTGCAAAGCAATGTCTTAATATTAAGATGGAAAAGGAAAGGTTAGGTATTATATGGTTTATAAGATCAGTGAAGGACAGAGTACTTCCAAGATGTTAGGGACAGTAACTGATTTTTTTAATTAGAAATTGAATTGGATTAGCTATCCATTATATGGAGGGTTATAACAAAAGGGTTTCTGTCCATAAATCCATATAAGTATGTACTGGAGCATATAAGGAGAGAATAACAGGGATAACATCAGTCCAAAAGTCTGAATAGGTAAATATTGACCAAAGCAGGTGAATGGGAATACATACTGGAGTTAAGAAAATGACAAATAAACAAGATATTTTACCCCATGGTTAAAACTGTGGGTTGTAATGAAAAAAACTTAAAAAATACACAATAATTTTGAAAGAAATAGGAAAGATAATTTCAATGGTATTATAGTGACATGACATGTATGATATAGTAGCTACATTTATCTGGAATAAGTGTAAGAGGGAAGAGAAATTAGTACACCAATTCCTTTCCTAAATGTTCCTTATATAATTCTGGCAAGGGTGATTCAAATAGGAAGTGTGGTAGGAGAACAAAGGTTCATAGGTAGGTACTAGGCTATCGGCCCTGGGGCCTATGCAAGCCCAGCCAAAACGGTACCCTGGCTTTTGCCATCCAAGAAAATTATTTTCCTGTGCCACTGTTGAGCAGAGCCACAGAGGTGATCCCCGGGGTGAATTTCCTATTTCCCATCCAATCATCAAGATTTTTCTTGAAGAGTGCTAATGAGGAGCTTTGTTTGATATAGATAGGTAGTTTATTCCAGAGTATGGGAAGTCTCTGGGACAGGAATCTATCCCTCCGGCATGTTCTGTTTATTGTGGTGACAAGATTTAGGTCCCTAGAGAGTGTAGCTCGGAGGGATTGGGATTCCTTTAAGTGGAACATGTCCAGCAACTCTGGGTTTGACATAGCCTTGTATGTTAGGCAGAGATCACCTGCCAAGTGAAGAAGACATAGGTGATATTGAGGAGGGTGTTACAAGAATTCCAAAATTAGTTTAAGAGTGTGCAAATAACATTTAGAAAAGGTTACTGAAAGGGTGAATACTAAGCTGCAATTTACCAAAATCTTTCAGTATTAGTCATGAATGATTTGTTGGACTTGATGCAACATTGTATCAAAAAATAGTCACCTGGATAACATCATTTGGGATTCTGCAATGGTGCCAATGGTAAATTTGTTTTAGGTAATCATAAAAAGGGAAATTAATCAAGCAGGGCTATCCTCTAAATACTTTGTTATTTGGAGATTGTGCCAAAATGATAGTTTAAAAAGTTATGCAAATAAATCACATTTCAGAAGAAGGACAAAAGGGTTGAGCTTCTTGTAATGTTACAACTTACAGATGACATTATATCATATATTAAAAGTCTGTATTAGAAGCAGTGGAGTATATAGATAAAGGACATTGGAGGCCAGGGCTAGTATTTAATACTAAATATTTTTGAAAGGGGTGATGAGAGAGGTTTATTTTATTTATTTATTTATTTATTTATTTATTTATGATAAGAAAAGGGGTGTATTAGGATTGATTTGTTCTCCAGGTAAAGAATGTTACTTCATTGTGATATGATGCATTCTTTGAGTACAAAGCTTGATTTGTATAAATCATTTGGTTGGGATTAAAACCTGATGTGTTGGTTCCCCATAGCCTCATCCTTAAGCATATTCCAGTCAGTGTTCTCAAAGCAGTCCTGGAGTGTTGAAACTGCTCCCTCTGGCCATACGTTTGTTTGCTTCTTGGTTGGCTTGCTACTTATTAATAGGGTTTTTATGCAGGTATTAACATGATGGTCAGATGATCTGAGTTACTCAGGTGTGGGTGGAGTACCACTATATAAGCCAGCTTGACATTGGTATATGCTTTGTCCAGTGTGTTCTGTTCCCTCATAGTGAAGTCCACATGCTGGTGATAGGTAGGACTGATTTTAGGTTTGCTTGATTGAAATCACCCGCTATTATGTGGGCAAACTCTGGATTTTGATTCTGTAGTTCACTGATTGACTGGTGAAACATGGGCAGCGCCTCATTGGTGTTGGCAGTGGGAGGAATATATACAGCTGTGATGCACACACCATTAAACTCCCTTGGCAATTAGAAGGCTCTACATCTTAGCAACAAGAACTCAAATGTTTTAGAGCAGTGAGAGGTAACTGCTTCACAGTTGGTACACCATCTGTTATTTACATAGATACAGACACCTCCTCCTCTTCGTGATTTACCCCTGATTATCTGATTACTGTCAGCTCTAAATAATGTGAGCCCTTCCACATGCTCGGCACTATTGCTGATATTATTGGTTAATCGTGTCTCTTTGAACATGATCATATTCTCACCTTCATTTTTGTAGTTAGTTTTAGCCTTATGTAGTCCATCTTGTCATCCAGGGAGCAACCGTTAGCCAGTAGCATAGATGGAAGTGCAAGCCTGCGTAGGTTGGCCTTTAGCATGGCATATTTTTCAGCTCTAGTTCCTCTTTTCCTCAGTCTTTCACATATTTTCCTCATTTTAAAAGTTTTAGAAGTCAGATTTGCTTGAGCAAGACATTTTGTGCCATGACTGAGTATAATACCTTGTTCCTGTAGTTCATAATATTCCTGGATTGTAGTAGGCCTAATAGGCCTCACGGACAACAGCTCATCAAACGTGCAGCACTGAGAGATTGAATATCAAATTTCTAGAAGTTTCTTTCTACTATAACTTAGTTTACCTTCAGTATTTTCCCCTGATTTGGGATTTTTTGTTGTTTTAGACATAAAACAAGACAGATTGTGCACATTTCCGGTCAAGCCAAAGCAGCTGAAAACACATGCCACTTTTTTTTTTTTTTTAATTAATTTTTATTTAAAATCTATCCCTATTTTTTGGGCCATTGTACCCCCATTATTTTAGGCTTTGTCCAGATTCCTTGCACTAAGAGGTTGAGGGGTATGCATACCTCTCTACTGTTGAGATTTTTGCAAAATGTCCACATTTTTGCATCATATTTTTAGTCTATTCCTCATAATTCTTTGGTTTTCTGCAAACCAGTGAGGATTGAAATAACTAAATAATACCATATGTTTGAGTTTCAGACTTCATTTCCTTCGGAAAAATGCATTCTAAGCCAAATGTTATTCTAGCAACTTTCTAAGTCAAAAAGAACAATATTTACAATCTGTCCTTAGTTTTGGTGCCTTTGTCCCTCCCCCCCCCCCATTATTTTAGGCTCTGTCCTGATTTCTTTTGCTAAGAGGTTGAGCTGTATGGAGGTATGATATGTAATGCCCTAGCAGGGGGGGCAGGTTAATCTATTAACTTGATCAGGCTTGACCCTGTAACTTGGTTCCATGAGCCAAGAGCCTGAATCATCTACACCAACTACCAGACTGCTGAAGGAATTGTGAGCTTTTGTGGAGACAAGAGCCTGAATACTCTACACCAATTACCACACTGCTAAAGGAATTGTGAGTTTGAGTTTTAGTACATTTTCAGGGAATTATGAGTTTCAATGCTCTTTCAAGGGACTATGAGTTTCAGTGCATTTTCATGGAATTGTGAATTTCAAGCAAAGAGAGATTTACTGTTGCTCATGCTTAGTCTGTTTTCAATGTGCAACTAATGGTTTTGTTTAGCAAATGGCAGCCACTGTGCTGTAAAGGGCGGCCACAGTGGTACAGCAGTTAGCGTTGCTGCCTCACAGCAAGAGGTTCTCCAGTTCAATCCTTGTCTGGGGTGCCTTCTGTGCGGAATCTTCATGTCCTCCTTGTGTTTGTGTGGGTTTCCTCCTGGTGCTCCGGTTTCCCCCAACATCCTAAAGACATGCTGTAGGTGGACTGGACACTCTAAATTGGACCTAGGAGTGAGTGCATGCATGTGTGTGTGCCTTCTGTGGAAGGTTGGGTGCCGGGCTGGCAACTCGACACCGTAAAACTCCACTGCCAATCATGAGCGGACAAGTGATCTGCTGTGGCGACCCCTAACCGGGAAAAGAAGAAAAAGTCACTGTGCTGTAAAATTTGAAAGCAGTATTAGTAACTTAATTGCTTTTGGTGCAGAAGACTGTTGATTCTGCTCTTACACCATGTAGATGGAGTGCTTATTTTGCAGATTGTGGATTATTTGGTGCATTTTAAGGGGGGATAGGGGTTCTGCACTCCTGAATGTGTCCTCCTTTGTATTAGATGCCTAGTAACTATGAAATTGTTGTCAGTTTGTCAGCCATTCCCTATTGCAATATTACCAGCTTACCAATTTTTTAATGTAATATAGGCAATTAATTCTTCAAGGGCACCAGGTACTGAATTTGTACATGAAACTATGAAATGTAAACTTGTTTGGCAGCAGCAACTTTTTCATTAGTTACAGATCTCTTTAATGTGGAATTATTCTGATGACTTACTTCTGCAGAGATTATGGTTATTGACTGATAATGGTGGATTGTGATGACAGAAGTTTGAGTGGCCTTTTATGGTTAAAATGTTCTGAAATAGGCAGTTTTGCCATTATTGGGTCATACATATTGTTTCATTGCTTAATGGAAAAATGTTAAAAACTACAAATTTAAAACACACTCTAGCAATTGGTGCTGTATTATACAAGGATTCTAATTTATACAATAAGGAAGATGAATCAAAGAATACATACAGTGGATATTAAAAGTTTACATACCCATGTTAAAATGGACTGCGGTGGTGGTGCTGCGGTAGCGTTGTCACCTCATAGCAAGACGTTGTCCCGTTTGATTCTCAGCTAGAGCATCTTCTGTGTGGAGGCATATGTGAATGGGGTGTGCCTTCTTTGAAGGTTGTGCGTCAGGGCTGGTAACCCGGTACGTAAAAATCCACTACCAATCATTAGCAGACCGGAGTTCCACTGTGGCGACCCCTAACCTGGAAAAGCCAAAAGACACAAACAAACATACCCATGTTAAAATGCCAGGTTTTTGTGATATAAAAAATGAGACCACAATAAATCATTTCAAAACTTTTCCAAAATAAAAATCAAAAGGTGCTTCAACAAAGTATTAGTTTAAGGGTGTGCACACACAGCAAAGTATTAGTTTAAAGGTGTGCACACTTATGCAACCAGTATATTGTACATTTTTTATTTTTATATTTTTTTCCCCTAACAGATTTGTTTGTTTTTCAATTGAATTGCACAGGTTATAGGTCACATTAAAGGTGGGAAAAGTTTTGAAATGATTTATTGTGGTCTCATTTTTTATATCACAAAAACCTGGCATTTTAACAGGGGTGTGTATATGTTTTATATCCACTGTACATGTATGCATGACCCTAAAAATGTGTGCAAGGATCCTATGGTTTGAAAACAGACCAAAGGTAAACTTAATTCTCCACTGGCCAGATGCATTTATTTGAATGTGGATTTTAATGCCATTTCAATGAACGTGAGTTTCGATGGCAGAGAAGTTTACTGCTCATGCTAAGTCTGTTTTCATTGTGAGACTGTATTGTTTATTTAGCAAATGGCTATCAGTGTTTGTGCTATTTTATTTCTATATCAGTAATCCTTGCAGAAGTAAATAAGAAAACAGTATACACACTGATAGGTTTTAACAGCGTTTATGGTAATTGGGGAGAAATTGCCAAGTAATGGAGCACTGGAATAACTGGGGAGGGAGCTGCTGCGGGGGGTGGGTAGGGGGTTGCCTAGGTCCCCATTTGACCATGATCCGGCTCTGTTCACCTGTCTTCCCAGGTATTTCATCTCACAGTTAGCTCCTCAAAAGGCTCTTGCCTCATGTAATTTCATTCCAGAGCTCTCTTTCTTCCTCCCTAATTGCTATTGCTATCTTACTTGGGAAATATGTAGTTCTCTGATTACTTTGCTGTGGTTCTATAGTATTTACTTTTTCCTCAGATGAGCAACTTGGTTATTAAAATAAAATAAAATATAAATGTCTGCCTTTCTTGCCCTGTATAGTTTCTGTAAGCAAGCATGTGCATATACATGCACTATAAATAAGGGTCAGCACCCCTGTATATAGAGGTGCAGTTACAACTAAGCACATGTATACTTGCTAATTTTTATTTACATGAGCAATTTCTAACATTTATGTTGAAAAATCATAATTTTGAATGGAAGTTTGTTTTTTTTTTTTTCTCTAGTGATGCTGTAACACTTTAATTCATTTTCTACTGCCATTTACAGTGTTACTGTTTTGTCAGGTAGCATTGTTTGTAATGAATGTGTTCAGGTTGTTTTTATTTTTTTGCCTTATAGTATTTTTAATCAGCTGTAAAGTAATTAATTTAATTTTAATTTTAATTAGGGATATTAGAGACCCCTTTCAGCCAAGAAGCAGGCCACAAGTGTGGGTAAATCCAGTATAAATGGGCATTTTTCCCTATGTTTTGGGAAAGCAACTTGACTACCTACAGAAAACCCAAATAAGCACAGGGAGAGCATGTGAATTTCTAGCTAGAAAGACAACAGAGGTCAGGACTGAACTGTATACCCTGGTACTGCATAGCAGAGATCTTAACCACTAAACTACCATACCCATATCCCATACTACACTTGGCTTTTCTTGTAAGGCAATACCTTGCATAGGTGAAGGTGGGAGTTATGACACGTTTTATTCCTGATGGGCGAGGAGTCACCGTGAAAGATATCATTCTTATTATACAATTAAAATAGTTTTCTTTTTCACTTTTATGAATCATGCAATAACTGAGTATGCACAGATGCATGTGATTAGTTGCTACATAATTACAATGAAATACGTTAATATGCAGAGTAGGTTTAGGAAACACTGGTATCTATGGTGGGCCATAACTTTACTTTATTTCTTTAAGTTTAGCTGCTGCTTCTGTTCACACTGAGATGATTAGCTTGCAGATGCTTTACTACTCAGTATTCCAGTAGGTTTTATAGGGAAATATCCTTAGTGGAATATTTAGTGAGGGATTCTGAATGGATGCTTCTTTAGCTTATATCATTGCATTCTGTGATATGAATTACAGGGACGTAAACTAAACCAAACTGCTGACTGGAACTCCTAATTAAACATTCAGTCAGTATGTTATTTCTGTGTAAGTCATGCTAGAATAGTAAATACCATAATGTGAGACAAGCTTAATACAAAGGTTTATCTCTGTGCTGTTTGTAAGCTGCAAGTGAGTCTTACTTAAAGACAAAAATAAATTATTTCTTAGAACACTTAGGTACATTAACTTTTCCTCACGTATGACTGTTACTCACATATGCTCACCTATCACACTTTATGAAATAACAGAAAACCTGACAACTTTGTATTATACAACAGAAATAGTACCTTGCAGGGGGAGGAATTATGGGTTACATTTACTGACATCTACTATGAAAGTTTGTTTTCTTAGGCTACACCCTTGGAGGCCTTGGGGTATAACTTGGCCACTCAGAAATTAATATCAATACAATTCCACCCCTGAAAGGCATTATTCCTATATTATTATAATTATTGCCTATAATTCATATATTGTGCTGAACTTTTTAACAATTAAACAGCAACAAAAATTAACATCCATTTATCCAGTTTCAGCCAGGTAAGTTGAAAATGACTGAAAGTGGCCCATGGGAGCTGCTTCACTATTAGAAGGGTTGAAGACAAACTTCTACCCTTCCCTAAAGCAAACATGATAAACATATATATATATATATATATATATATATATATATATATATATATGTATGTATATTGGATCCGTACAGATCCCCGAAAATATTTTTCACCGAATGATTATCGGTAGGGCATATTTACGCGAAAGTGCTTTTCACCAAAAAAGCACTTTCGCCTAAGTATGCCTGTTCTGGAGATCGTACTATGGTGCGGGTAAGGGAAAAAATCCCTTTTCCCCACTGTAGTGCAATCTCGAAGTGAGAATATTAAAGTAGGGGGGTGGGGGGCACAGCCCCCCACATGGAGGGGTGCAGGGGGGCTTGCCCCCCCTGCATAAACGTAGATTTGTTTTTTTTTGTTTGTATTTTTTAACAGTGAAAAGTGCTTTTGTTAAAGTGTATTTGGTGATAATGGATTCAGGCTTTTGCACTTTCATGCAAAAGTCCTAGATCCCTATATATGTATATATATATATATATATATATATATATATATATATATATATGTGTTTGTGTGTGTGTGTGTGTGTGTGTGTGTGTGTGTGTGTGTGTGTGTGTGTGTGTGTGTGTGTGTGTGTGTGTGTGTGTGTGTGTGTATATATATATATATATATATATATATATATATATATATATATATATATATATATATATACATACATATATATATATTAACAATGCAAATCCCAAAATCTTAAAAATACATTTTGATCACTGCCAGGATGTCATCAGTCTACTAGCACCTGCATGAAATCAATAGTAGGACAAATGTGTATCTCAATCCTGGAAGTGTCATACAGTGCATTTAGGTTAGTGCACTTGGCAAGTGGTCAAGCACTGGTGCATCTATCACACATGCACAACTCTGGGAAGAGCTTGCCAGTTGCACAAGGTGGCAGAAAATCAATACTCAACCAAGAAGTATGCACATAGAAGATCATTATTTAAAAAGGTAAGCGATTACTTTTTTAATATTGACATTGTATAATTACAATTATACAACGACCCCCCCCTATTAATATTCAAAAATGTGCAAGCTGATTGGTCAGCGTGCACGTAGTAAATCAGAGTTATAGTAATGGAAAAAGGTCCGGTCGCCCAGACTTTTTCCATTACTATAACTCTTTTTTTACAGCAATGGAGAATGCAGGATCTCCATTGCTAAACACTGTCTCGCTATGTTAAACGAGTTTAACATAGCGAGACAGCTTTAAAAAAAGCAACGGAGATTCTCTGTTGCTTTTTTAAAGGTGTCTCGCTATGTTAAACTCTAACATAGTGAGAGAGTTTGTAAAAAGCAACGGAGATCTTGCTTTTTCAGTTGCTTTTTTCAAAACTGTCTCGCTATGTTAAATGGGTTTAACATAGCGAGACAGCTTTAAAAAAAAGCAATAGAGATTCTCTGTTGCTTTTTTTTAAAGCTGTCTCGCTATGTTAAACCCATTTAACATAGCGAAACAGTTTGTAAAAAGCAACAGAGATCTTGCTTTCTCCATTGCTTTTGCCCACAGCTCTGATGTACTGTGTAGGCATATGCATGCTCAGTACATCAGAACTGCCGCAGAATACCAGACAGCTGCGGAAGGGCAGCAAGGAGGCATTATACAATGCCATTATTTAAGAAAATCAATTATTTTTTTTCTTAAATAATGTCATTGTATAATAGCAATAACCCACTTCTGGGTGTGGGCAATGCTGGATTTACCCACGGTTGGCTTTGTTTGGCCACTCGGGCTTCGCCCTTGTGACCAAACCACACCAACCATGGTAAATCCAGCATTACCCACACCCAGGCATGGGTTATTGCTGTATTATCCATTGTGTGGGTAATGCTGGTTTATCCACATATAGCTTGCTAATTTGATTACTTGGTCTTTGGCCTTGTGATGCTATCATGCCATTCTTAGTTAACTTAGTTAACCCAGCCTTATCCACACCCAGTCATGGATTTTTTTCTAAAATATTACTGATTCTGTGTGATCAGAACTCATTTGTTGTGTGTGCTCAACATTATGTCAAGATTCACCTCCCTCTGCTCACAAGGTGGATTTTTTTGATATCAAAGTCTCAAACACATAACAGGTTAATAACAATCAGAGCCCTTATCATAGTCATCTGTAACATGCATTTGGGACCTGCCTGTCTTCCATAATGCTCTGCAATTATAATATACTCCCAAATGCCTTCTCATATATCACTTTCCAAAGCTACTAGAAACCATATCAGTGCTTTGCTAAATACAGTATGAGGGTAGAAATTGCAACAGACAGAAACACACTAGCTATCTCCCTTTCTTCTCATATCCTGCCAGCTTTCTCTAATTCAAAACTCCTACGAACTATGCTAAAACTAAACACTCACAAAACAATCACACTCATGGATATATAGGTTCATAGGTGTGTACTAGGCTAATGGCCCTGGAGCCTTTACAAACCTAGCCCATAGGATTAGCCTGACAGCGTGCCACACGACCTTAGTTCCCGGTGCCTCTGTTGAGTAGAGCCACTGGGGTGATCCCCGGGGTGAATTTTCTATTTCCCATTCACTCATCAAGGTTCCTCTTGAAGAGGGCCAATGAGGTGCTCTGTTTGACATGTATGGGAAGTATATTCCATAGTGAGGGCAGTCTCTGCGTTATGAACCTGTCCCTCTACCATGTTCTGTTGATTATGGTAATGAGGTTGAGGTCACTGGAGCATGTGGTGTGGAGGGATTGGGATTTCTTTAGATGTAGCATTTCTAAAAGAGCTGGATCAGACATGGCTTTATATGTCAAGCAGAGATCACCTCTAAGTAGGTGATATGAGACAGAGAATAGTTGGAGTTTTTTTCAGTCTGTCCATATAGGACAAGTGTTTAAGGCCTAGGATCCTCTTTGTGAGGTATTTTTGTGGCCTCTCCAGTTGTTGCAGGTGTCTAGTGAGGTACATGCCAAATGCAGCATTGTCCTCAATGACTGGCCTAATGAGGGAAGAGTAGAGGGAGACAATGACCTCTTTTTTCCTGGATGCAAAACCCTTAGTAATGAGATGTGCCACATAGAAGGACTTTCTGACCACAGTGGCAATGTGGTGGTCAAAAGAGAGGCTGCTGTCAACCTGCATTCCCAGATCTCTTATAACACCTTCTGTATTCAGTGGACTACCATTGATGTGGTAATTCATGGGAACCGGGTTTTTCCCAAAGGGGATGATGGCACATTTTTTGGCATAGAGCTTAAGGCCATGGTTCTGACACCAGTCGTTGGTCTCAGTGAGGCCTTTCTGTAGGATATCAACATCACTTGGGGAGTTAATGATAGCTCCCAACTTGCAATTGTCTGCGAACTTTGTCAGCCAGAGACCCTTTGTGTTGGCCTGGACTTCAGAGAAGTAGATACCAAACAAGAAGAGAGGACCCAGGACTAAACCCTGTGGGACTCCACTCGTGACTGGTCGGCAGTCTGACTTGGAGTCTGCTACTTTCACAATGTAGGTTCTATCTGTGAGCCAGTTTCTAACCCACCTAGTGATATAGGGGTTGATGCCTAGCTTAGTGAGTTTTTCTATGATTCCTGAATGGGGAATGGTTTCAAACGCCTTGGCCAGATCAAGGTAGCCTGTATGAACCACCTTGCCTTCATCCACAGCTCTGGTGACTGACTCAAAGAAGTCAACCAAGTTGAGCAGGCATGATCTATCCTTCACAAAACCCAACTGTGTGGGATACAGAGTTTGGAGATTCTATATATCCTTGTTTATTAGGTCCATGATGATGCATTCCATAGCTTTGCATATCAGACTCATCAGGCTAATGGGGCGATAGTTTCCAGGATCTGTAGTCACTCCTTGTTTGTGGAGAGGGATGACTGTAGCAGTGCACCATTCAGTAAGGGCAAAGCCTGAGGTGAGGCTGTGATTGAACAGGGCACACAGGTGAGGTGCCAGTTCACTCTGTAGTTTATGTGGAACACAGCCAGGGATATTGTCAGGTCCCATGGAAGCTGTATTCTTAGCCTTGGACAGTGCTGTTTTAACCTGTGCAGTAGTAATATTGGGTTTCTGGTAATCTACTGGTATTGTGATTGGTTCTCGGGGGGGGGGTAAAGTTGGCACTGAATCTGTCAGCCAGTATATTGGCAATATCTGTTGGCTCGGTATAGGAGGTACCATTGTACAGTAGCTCAGAGCAAATCTGGGTATTGCCATGGAGATTCTTTACATAACTATGGAAGGCTTTGTGGTTGTCTTTACTATCTGCTGCAATTTTGTTTTCATACCTAGCTTTAGAGGATTTGATGAGGGATCTCAACTTTTTGTTGAGGCTGATAAGGGAGTTTTTCCAGTGTTTAAACTTCACCTTATTCCACATCAGTTTCATCCTTCTGTTGTAGAGTTTGTTTATGGCAGAGAACCACTAGATTGGCTTCCTTTTTGGAGGAGAGCGTCTTGGTTCTATTGGGTATGGTGAGATCCATGCATTTGTGTACATGTTTGTACAGCGCATTGGTGTATGATTCGGTGGTCATGCAACTATTGTCTATTTGCATGGGTGACATGAAGTTAGCCACCTCTGTTTTTAGGAGCCCAAAGTTAACTTTCAAGACGTATTTCATGGTGGTTACCTTTGTGGTGTGGTGGTAGGGATGTGGATTTCCAGGGTGATTAGTTTGTGGTCTGCTCTAACCAGGGAGGAGTTAACTATTGGTGTAGAGCAACGGTCATCCATGTTAGTAATGACCAGGTCAAAGATGTTGCTACCTCTAGTGGGGGTAAGAACGAGCTGGTCCAGGGCATTTGAATTAATGAATTCCAGGAAATGTTGGGCAAGTGTATTGGATATGAGTAGTTTTCCCAGTTACTGGAGGGACAGTTGAAGTTGCCCAGTATGAGAGTGTTAGATTGGACCCTAATATTCTCCAATGTGCTTAGGAATGTGGAGTGTGAGTCTTAGGACATTGTTGGGGACCATATATGTATATACATACCCCCAGGTAACAATGCTAAACCCCTGGAAGATATCTGCTGGGCCTTCTCAAAAATCCCTCATAAAACCATAATGCTGTTCAAGTTTAATATAGATTGGCAAACTGTACAATCTGAAAATCCATCCAGTAATATATGTCTGTACAAGTTCCCCAACTCATAGCCACAGCTACAATCAACCCTCCAATGGATCCTAACATCCTCTCTGTGCAAAATATCATCACATGGAACTCTGTCAGACAGCCTAAGTGATCAGCAACAACCCAAAAACACATCATTATAGCTTGGTAAGAAAACGTACTAATGTTCACAAATACACTTTTATTAATACACTATATTTCCTTAATAGGGAATTACTAAAGAGTCTCCAGATAGAGTTCAATAAAATCTTCATAGGTGTTCTAAACACATTACTTCCCACAGAATAGAATGATTCAAAGCCAACCCTGCCTATAGCTACCTACAGCAAGTAAGCAACTCATGAAACAAACAGACAAGGCATGGAAGTTATGCACATAAAACAAAACAACTTCCATTTTACTAACACACAGGCAACAAAGAAACCTAACAAAACAACTTATTACCAAAGCTAAGCATGCACATTAATAATCCAAAACTGTTCTGGGCCTCAGTAAATCAACATTTTATACCAGGACAAACTACATCACCAAACACATAGAAACAAAATTATACCATAGCCAAACATTTCAATGCCCACTTTATATAGAGCGTACAGTCATTAAACAACAAGGTGAGTAATCATGCTCTTGACGTCCTACTCAATAATCTTCACAACCTCCTTCAATGTTTCTCCCTCAAGCCAGTTCCAAAATGCCAACACAGGATTTTTAAGAGTTCCTCTGGGATTCAATGAACTTTGTGTAGACTTTGCGCAAAGCTTATGTGGAGTTTACGTGTTTGTGCGGTGAGCAGCAGCGCTTATTGAATATTCATGCAACAACTTGCCTTCAAATGTAAGCAAGCAGGGTGTTGTGGCAGCCAGGAAATCATGTAAAGCAACATGGATAGTGAACTTAGTTACAGCATAGCAAACTGGGTTAGCGGGATTGCATGAAATGCCACAAGGACCAAGAAGGTTTTTCATGTATTAATGTATTATGTTGTGGGGACAGAACAGGACAGTGTATCAGGATGGGACAGTGTATGTGTACACTGCAGCATAATGGGCTAGTGGGATTGTGCAGAGGGCTACAAGGACCACCAGGGTTTTTTTATATATTAATGTATAATGTTGTGGGGACAGGACAGTATATGTGTGCACTCCAGCATACTGGCCTAGCAGGATTGAGCCGAATGACACAAGGACCACCAGGGTTTTTCATATTGTCATATATTAATGCATTATGTTGTGGACAGGACAGGACAGTGTATCAGTACAGGAGAGTGTATGTGTGCACTCCAGCATACTGGTCTAGCAGGATTGCATGGAATGCCGCAAGGACCACCAGGCTTTTTCATATATCAATGTATTATGTTGCGAGGACGGTGTATGTGTACACTCCAGCATACTGGACTAGTGGGATTGCATGAAATGCCACAAGGATCACCTGGGTTTTTTATATATTAATGTATTATGTTGCGGAGGCAGAACAGTGTATCAGGACAGGACAATGTATTTGTACACTCCAGCATACTGGGCTAGTGGGATTGCATGGAATGCCACAAGGACCGCAATGTTTTTGTTATATATTAATGTATTATGTTGCAGGGACAGGACAGTGTATGTGTGCACTCCAGCATACTAGGCTAGTGAGACTGTGTGGAATGCCACAAGGACCTCTAGGGTTTTTCATATATTAATGTATTATGTTGTGGGGACAGGACAGTATATCAGGACAGGACAGTGTATGTGTACACTCTAGCATACTGGGCTAGTGGGATTGCATGGAATGACAAAAGGATCACCAAGTTTTTTTATATATTAATGTATTATGTTGTGGGGACAGGACAAGACAGTGTATCAGGACAGAACAGTGTATGTGCACACTCTAGCATACTGGGCTAGTGGGATTGTACGGAATGCCACAAAGACCACCAGGGTTTTTCATATATTAATGCATTATGTTGCAGGCACATGACAGGAGAGTATATTCCCATTCCAGGCAGTCTGTACAAGTTGTGTCAATGATCTGTAAGGGTACATAGACTGCTGTTTATAAGAAGCAGTCATGGGAAATGTGTTTATTGAATAGGGGTACACAGATGAAGTTTAGGGATGAACACCTGGAAGGAGGACAAGTGAAGCTTTGTAATGTACCACACATGAGGAAATGTAAAAGGAAGACAGTTGCAGCAGGAATACTAATCACGTCTCCACATTTTACAGTACATACTGCACAGTGACAAATGCATATGATGTGACTATCACACAATGTGACATAACATTTGAGAATGTCTGTGTGATATAAGCATCCAGATATGAACAATGGAGAGGACATGTATCATGGATGTTAAATACAATTGGGGTAGGGCGCATATTGTGAAGCTGTGCAAACGGATTTGCCTGACTATGCCTGTATTGTCAGCAGAGGCTTCGAACAAGAAGGACAGAGATGCAGGCTCATGGCCAAAATTAAAACCATCACGCACAACCATGGACAATATCAGAATAATACCACCAGTGATACCCATGTCTCTGACACAACATATGTGTTTCTGAGTGAGCACAGATGGTTCTGCACAAAATTGTACAACTATTAGTACATGTCAACTATCTATGACTGCAATCAAGCAAACTCTCCTAATGCTAACATATGCAGGATGTGTGAGGAGACACACTTGACATTGTGAGCACTACAGGCTAGTTGACTGGTGTGCATGGCAGAAATGTATATGGCACAATCCACACTGTCATGAATGTAAACCATGCAATCAATGTTATTAAACAGCTATATATGTCATGAGTGCAACACCAAAACAGATATCACACATGCATAAGGTATTACACCTTGATGGGGGTTCCATGTCATCAGACAGTAATGTTTATGCAACAAAACTAATACCAAATAGATGTGTGTCAACTCACAGTGATAAAGGTGGTACACTTTGGTTACACATCATTGGAAGATTTGTATGGAGGGACATGAGGAAGGGTGCATTGTACTCAAGTATTGGTGTGGTGAAAGCTGTGAACTAAGAAGGTATTATGGCCTGTCATCTGGATGTCCTGCACATACTCAGCAGTTATTTTACATGGAAGGAAGTACTCACCACCATGGACACATTCCACGTACCATATATCCCAGGACACAGACCTCATAACAACTTGTCTGCTGATATGGTGTGATGTCTACATGATCCTTGTTTTGTGCATTTGTTTGCATAACTAAACAAATCTCCACACATTTTTTTTCATCTCATGTGTTGACATGGCTGTGGCAGCAGTCTTTGATGTGTGTTGATACCGTCTGTATTATACCAATGTCACAGTTGGAGTCAATGATTGTTCACAGTCCATAGGGCCTAGCAGACAGTCCTGATGTACACACTTGATCACTGGA
Source organism: Protopterus annectens (assembly GCF_019279795.1). Classification (NCBI taxonomy): domain Eukaryota; kingdom Metazoa; phylum Chordata; order Ceratodontiformes; family Protopteridae; genus Protopterus; species Protopterus annectens. Next base: position 199,744,346 of record NC_056740.1, read on the forward strand.
CACAAGATAGAGGTCACTTCACACATTTCTACATATTTATATTTATGTGACCCACTGTTCAACCCACTTGGTGATGTAGGTGTTGATGGTCACATCTGTCATATTGGAGTGAATATCTCAGCATGGATTCCTGTTGACTACCTTGGCCTTTTCAGTTCCACAGGATGATGCTCTTTGAGAACAACTGACACATATAACAGACATAGATGTAGCATCAATAACTCAAACCTGTCTGTTGCACATAGCCAGGATATTACCAGTGTCCAGTTAGAGAAAGTCCATGGTGACATGTTGGTCTACCTCACAGATCAGGACAATCAGAATGTGTCTATACATGCATGCATCAGGTGATGTCCCCAGCCCACTCAGATGGATGCATGTTGATGTACAGTCTTCTATGGGAACACAGTCCATCTGGAGGGTGTGTTGAAGTGTTTTCATGCTGTGTCAGGTAGAAGTATGTTCTGAGTCATGCTATAGGTGATCTGTGATGTTGTCACAGCCCATTGTTTCTGTGTGATAGGCCTGCATGAAGGTAACACAGTGCATTCTGCCAATCATGATCTATCCTAGAGTTTGGACACAATCCCCTCACTCACACATCATTGGCAAACTCTACCAGCTAGGGATTAACACTTACTTCACTAGATGGTTAACCAATGTCCTCACCAACAGACCACATGCTGTGAAAGTTGGTGAATCAACCTCTACCATTGCAGCTGTCACCACTTGTGTACCACAAGAATCTCTACTGGACCCTGTACTGTTTGGAATCTATTTCTCAACAGTCCAGGCTACAAAATATGACTTTTAGCTTACTAAGTTTGCTGGTTCATACATCTTGTTTGCAATCATTGAGTCCACCAATTATATTACTATAGTATAAGAGGGGATAACACAGACAAATGATTTGTGACAAAGCGACATGGTCTACTAATAAATATAGAATGTGTCAGGATTTGTGTCTTATGCAAAGTCAAATTACCTGGTAAATACACCTTTGACAACACTAAACCCTGTGCTGAAACAGTGGTGTAAGATGTGGGAATGCATGAATATAGCAATATGAACTTCAACCAAGTGCCCACTGTGGAATGGAAAGGCTACATCATGCACCTCAGAAGTCAGAGCATTGTATCCAGATCTGAGGAGGATATAACAGCACTATACTCAAACCTCATCTGAACTAATATAGTATAATGCTTCCTTTTACATGTACATCATCGGACACCTGCGGCATCTGGACAGGCCATGGAGATTTCACACCAAGAAAATACATGTCCTACAAGCTATGTCATGACATACATGGATATACTGAAAGCACTGTTCCTGAAATCTGTATTAGAAAGGTTGAGGTGACTTGTGTCTGGACTACTGGGCATCTCTCACACTGCCCTAATCTGTATACTGAAATCCACAAATCAGCAGAGTCTGTTGAGAGGAAGATGGTAAAAGCAATGTTCCACATGCTGTTGTAAAATCCTCTCTCTACCATCAAGCAAGTACACAAACACACACACACCCACCTAGTTGACTGCACTGAGAATAGAACCTCTCCCCATCAAAGTACACAGACTACAGAACACAGTACTTTATATGCAAGTGCCACAGCTCAAGTCTGACTTGGAGTGCCTCAGACAACACTTTATAACTGATGACAGCATTGTCTGTTGAAGAGAATATAACAGTGTCCCACATGCTGGGGTAAAATGCTCTCTGTAAAGTCAAGCAACAGATCACACACACATACACCCTCACAGTTGACTTTAGTGAAAATAGAACTCCTACCCAAGTACACAAATTACAGAACACAGTACTTTACTCAAGCACCACAGCTCAAGTCTGACATGGAGTGTCTCAGGCAACACTTTATAGCAGTATCTGTTGAGAAAAATATAACTGTTCCCCACATGCTGGTGTAAATAGCTGTCTGTAATGTCAAGCAACAGCTCAAACACACACACACACACACACACACACACACACACACACACACACACACACACACACACACACACACACACACACACACACACACACACACTTGATTGTAGTGAGAATAGAACCTCTACCTAAGTACACAGACTACAGAACACAGTACTTTATGCAAGTGCCACAATGTCCCACATGCTGTTGTAAAATCCTCTCACTACCATCAAGCAACAGCTCTCACACATGCATGCACACACAGTTGACTGCAGTGGAAATAGAACCACTACCTAAGTACTCAGACTATAGACCACAGTAAATTACACAAGTGCCACAGCTCAAGTCTGGCTTGGAGTGTCTCAGACAACACTTTATAACTGTTGACAGCAATATCTGTTGAAGAGACTATAACAGTGTCCCACATGCTAGTGTAAAATGCTCTCTGTAATGTCAAGCAACAAATCTCTCACACACACACACACACACACACACACACACACACACACACACACACACACACACGTGACTGCAGAGGGAATAGAAACCATATCCAAGTACACAAACTACAGAACACAGTATTTTACGCAAATTCCACAGCTCAAGTCTGACTTGGAGTGTCTCAGGCAACACTTTATAGCAGTATCTGTTGAGTAGAATATAACCGTGCCCCACATGCTGGTGTAAAATGCTCTCTGTAATGTCAAGCAACAGCTCACACACACACACACACACACACACACACACACACACACACACACACACACACACACACACACACACACACACACACACACATAGTTGACTGCAGTGAGAATAGACTACCTTCCTATCTAAATACACAGACCGCAGATTATAGTACTTTATGCAAGCTGACTTTACATGGCTGCAGGTTAGCATATAGTGGATGACATTAGCAGTGCCTGTTGGAGAAAGAAGTTGGGAGGCCTGCACAAAATGGATCTCTAGGCAAGTGCAAGTATCAAAATACTGTCAGTTCATGGGATTGGAGCAGTGACTGCAGGATAAACCGTTCTGATCTTCTGGTTAGACACACACACATGCACAGCTGACTGCAATGAGAACAGAAACCCTACCTAAGTACACAGACTACAGATCTCAGTACTTTATGCAAGTGCCATGGCACAAGTCTGACTTTTATATGGCTGCAGGTCAACTTATAGTGGACGACTTCAGCAGTGCATGTTGGAGAGAAAGAGCTGAGGAACTTGCATAAAATGGATGCATAGGCATGTGCAAGCATCAAAATACTGTTGATCCATGGGATTGAAGTGGTACCTGCAGGATACACAAGCGCCATAGCACAAATCTGACTTTTACAAGACTGCAGGTGAACTTATAGTAGATGACATCAGCAGGCCATGTGGGAGACAAAATGTTGGGAGACCTGCATAGGCCCATAGCTTCATATGTAAATAGGACACTACTAGCCTAATGGCTGTATGGTGTTTAGAAGTGTATCTGTGAAAAACTCAAGTACCTTTATTGAGCACAGTTGGATGGCCATTGTTAGCACAGTGATTTTGTGAACAGCCCGTACTGGCCCTGTTTATGAGGGGCATAGATCCCACAGAGGTGACTTTACAATCACCCAACCTGTAGTCAAGGTTGTGCTTGAACAGGGTCATTGAGGAGCACTGATTCATATGCAGTGGGCGCCTATTATAGAGGAATGTGAGTTGTTGGGGGATATATCTGTCTCCCCAGCATGTCCTGTTTATGTCACAGGCTAGGTTGAGAAACCTGGGCCAAATTATTCTTGTCCCATTTGATTTGCAGAGGTACAGCATTTCAAGTAGGGCAGGGTCTAAGACTGCTCTGCAGGGAGGCATAGGTCACCTCTCAGTAGCCTGCATGATGCTGAGTACATATGACAGGTCTTTCAGTCTTTCTGCTGCTTCACCTCCTTTGTTTTCCCAACCAGAGATAGGAGAACTGCAGAACTCGGTTGGCAATTTAACCTTATAAGTTCAGCAACTGTCTCAAAGACTGGATGATTTGTCTCACAGTTGTTTGACATTTCAGCATGGAAGGGGGGGGGTTGTTCCCAGGAAGGTAGACAGTTTGAAACACCTATCCCTCTACCTCTACTGACAGTAGTCACTCATGGAATTATGAATAACAACAATGTATACGACATTCATCTTAACCGTCCGGTGAGGTATTGCCCTTGGCAGGGTGATGTGTCGGTATTAAATGAGTGGCTCCAACATAAATTTGATTTTAATCTTGAGCCATTGCAAGGAGAACTTGTTATTAATGATAGACTTAATGAGCTGGATTATAAACTATTAAATGTCACAAAAACTGCAATTGTAGATTTCAGAATTTCCTGCATTATATTTAGGAAAATTGAATTTTAAGCTTATATTTAATGAATTAACAGCACCTATAATTAGTCTAAGAACTTCCAGCACATTTAACTGCCCTTCTTCCAGTTCTACAACTTTATGAGAAAAATTGTGAATTAGATATAAGGAGTATAATGACTAAAAGGAATAAGGAAAGCAAGTATAATGTTTGCACATGAACATGATCAATTGGAATTTATCAGAAAGCAGACAATAAGGATTATGAAACTAGATAAGGGGAGGGTTGATTATTACTGAGAGAATTGACTACTGTTATAGAATGTTAAAATATTTAAAGGGAATACTTATGAATTAGTTATGAGGAATCAAATTTGCAGTGCGTTTTAATAAAATTAGGTCACAGCTGAAAGACATGTTTATTGAATCTCGCATTAATATTGATGAGTTCAGTTACCTTAATATGGTTTCACCCATGACACAGATCTTATTTGGAGTCCCTAAAATACAAAAAAATGTTATGAATTAACCTATGCACCCTATAGTTGGTGGGAGAGGTTCTATCATTAGTGCATGCACAAAATGTTTGGATCAAAAATTAAAAGTATTACTGAAGAATGAAATACATGTATGTAAAGATTTGTGGGACTTCTTGAATAAGATAAATGCTTTAGAATGTAATGCTAATGACATTTTTATCACAATTGATGTAAAGGATTTATATATTGTAATTCCTCATGACTTGGGCATTCAATGGTTCGAGGATTATTTACTCCATAGAAGATTGCCATAGGAAATTCTTAATTTATATGAAGAGCTATTGGAAATGATTTTGAAAAAAATGTTCCTAATATTTGAGGGACAGTGCTATTTGCAAAAAACTAGTGTAACAATGGGATTGCCTTGTGGGTCTTTGTTCGCCAATATAATTATGGTCCAGTGGGAGTATTTGAATTTGTTTAATCATCCGATGAAATAATCATGTAGACTTTATGTCCATTATTTGGATAATATATTTATCTGGAAGAACACAAAAAAAAGATTGCTCCATTTTTAAAATATATCAATGAGACAACTAATTTTTAACATTTACACATGAGATAGGATTAGAAGAGATAGCATATTTAGACATTTTATTATAAAAAGACAATAGGTATATCGCCTGTATCTGCAGAAAGCCTATATACTCTAATGCATTTTTACATTACACCAGTGCACACCACTTTCCCCAAAAAGAGCAGTTGTAAAAGGGTAGCTCTTAAGAGCTACTGTACATTTATGACTACATTAGACACAAATTGATAGAATATGGGGAACTTAAAGAGATGTTTAAAAAAAGGGGGTGCCCCAATGTGTTATTGAATGAATTAAGGCAAGAGATCCAACATGAAAGGGAGTTTGGACACTTTGCACATATTTTAAACACATAGAGAGCTGATATCCTGACTGTATCAGATAATATTTCACATAATAGCCACATACAGCAATAGGAAACCTGCAGCAAATTTATTGCTACTTTTAATATAGATTGTAGCAGGTTGAAATAGATCCTTAAGAAAAACTGGATCACTATGACGGATGATGTAATAGTCAAGGAGAAACTGGGGGAGAAACCAATTGTAGTTTATAGAAAATATTTAAATTTTAATAACATCTTTGTAAAAATTAAGATAAGGAATAATATAGTAAACCCTACCATGAATGAATGTGGTCATTGTAGATACTGTAAATACATAAAACAGGTGACTACTACAACATTCAGAGGAGAAACTATTAGTTACAGGGGAGATATAATTGCAATACCAATGGAGTAATATATGTGGTTTTATTCCAAGTATGTTCCAGCATTTATGTAGGCAAAACCAAGCAAAAAATATGGGACCATATTTACAAGCATGAATATGACATCAGGAAGAAAACGCTTACTAATACTTTGTCCAAACATATCCATAACCATCTAGGGGATGATTTCAAATTTGTTATTATAGAAAAAGTGTGTAAGAATATTGGGGGGGCCATGGCCATTGTTAATGGAGAAAAGGGAGTTGTACTGGCAACTTTTCCTAAATGCTTGTAACTGGCTAGAGCTGAACAAACATTCTTCAACTGCGTGCATTTTGAAACATAAAGCACTTTTAAGATAAAATGTCTTTTAATGTATATTAATGTTTTTATACACATATTTTATGTAATTTACTAATTGTACTTAATATGATTTTGAAAAGGTCATCAATGAAAACGTCTAGTTTTTAACATTTGGGTATGAGTTTCTTGGGTATATGTATTTAATAAGGCAATTTCTACCATTTTTTGCATCATGTGACTTTACTTTGATTGTTTAAAGAGTGAACTTTATTTTTTTCATTTTATCTAAAGAAGTCTTTTACCAAGAGGTGACAGTGCTTATCTTTTAAGTACTAAAGAGGTGTTTTGCAGTACTAACATTGGTGGTATAGCGTTTTTCCATTTTTGGATTACAAGTCTTTCCATATATGTTATGTTTGGTGACCCTGTAGTCTCCCAGGCACAACCTTGTGTTTTCTCCAATTGCTGCAGGTGTCTGGTGAGGTACAGATTAAAGAGAGCATTCTACTCATTTAGTGGTCTAGTAAGGGTAGAGTACAGCAGAGATGTGACACCCTGGTCTTGGATGTGATGTTAATATGTATGATGTGCACAATGCAGAATGTGTGGGTCACCACTATGGAGACAGTGATAAAAGTGTAGATTGTTATCAACAAGTGTTCCCAAGTCTCACAACACTGTTTTGGAGCCTAGTTACATGCTATGTATATCTTAATTAGCAGGGGTACATCATTGCCAAAGGGGAGAATGAACCAGTGTATGCTTTAAGGTTCAGTCCTTGAGTTTGGCACCAATCATTTGTGTGTTGCAGCTCCTTCCATAATATGTTACCATCATTGGTGGATTCTACATTAGTGTGTCCAGTTACCAGTCATCTGCAAATTTGGTAAACCACAGGCCATCTACCATTGCCTGCACTTCAGGGAAGTAGTTTGCAAACATTTGAGGGCCCAGCACATATCTATGTGGTATTCTAATAGTACTGGCTACAGGTGGAGGTGCAGTCCCCAACTTTGAGAGTGTGTGTTATGTCAGTGAGCCAGCTGCCTATCCCTGTACTACTGTATGACTTAATTCCCACACGAGAGATCTTCACTATGACACACGAATGGGGGATAGTGTCAAAGGCCTTGGATAATTCAGCCCAGGTGGTATGTCCTGTTATCCCTCATCCAGGTCTGTGGGATCAATATCCAAGAAGTCCACAAGGATCAATAAGCAAGATATACCCTTGCAAAAACCCAAAATGGTTAGGGTCAAGTGTGTTGAAGATCACCTATATCCCTGTGGATATGGTCCATGCTGATTCCTTCCCTAGCCTTGCAGAAAAGTGTGGCATATAAGTTAATAGTTGTAGTTCTTCATGGTAACAGATTGATGTGCATTGTATATCACACAACATTTGATGTTATATTATGTACTGTGGTTGATATATGTGTGGAAAAAGTACTGAGACACCAGGGTTGCAGTGCTTGGGGGGTGGCATCAGATAGATGTATTGCAAATATGTGACATATTGTTAGATAGACCCTCAACTTGTAATGTTTACACATGTAATTTCATATCATACACAGGAAATGTACAGTAAACAGTAGTAATACAACATAATATAAATATTTCATAGCATGGTGAGCAGCTGATTTGCATGACAGTTAGCAAGTACATACACATGAGATACACATGCTTGTGCATAGGTAAGCAGTGTGCAAACACGAGCCACATTGATAAAGCCTGACAGTTAGCAGTGAGTGAGGATACACCTGCTAATTGACTTGTGGCAGCAAAGTGTAAGTTAATAACAACACACATTTTGGTTTCCATCAGATACTGGTTTGAATATAGGTGTATCCAATACTTTAAAATACTCTTCATTACAGAGTGATAATGGAATGTCATGAATTGTTTATACACAATATGTTGCAGCATTTTGCCACTGCTCATATTGGTGAAGTGAAGGGCTCCATTGCTTTTTCTCTGCTACTGTGTTGTGTGTGATTCTATTTTATTTTGACCAGATTAATTAAAATAAAATGGGTAGATAGGAAAGGAAAGTGGTGAAATGGGAAGCAAGCAGGGAGAAGAACAAAGTCTGACAGTTAGTACTGAGTCTCTGACATACACCAGCTACTTAGCTGACTCTGTGGCAGCACATGTTAATGCAGTTAATGCAGTGATACATTCCTTTTTGGGACTAGATAGTACTGGGTTCAAATAAACAGTATGTAATACTTATTTTTTTTTATTCTATCTTTTTTTTGTGTGTTGGTATAAACGTGTGCACCATCATGCAATAATGCATTAAAGAAAAGAAATAGGACAAAGAAAGAACTAAAGCAGAAAAAAAAAAAATGTGCAGGAGAGGGAGAAAAAAAACATATCGGTACAAAATAGAGAGCTATATATGGAACAATATTTTTTGTGGGACAGGTGCCCATTTTTTTTTGAGAGAGAGAGAAAGAGAGACGAATGTTGAGGAAGGGACATAGGAATGTCTGGGTGAAGTAAATTGGAAAGGTGAGGAAGCAATTGAAGATAGGCAAGACAAACAAGACAAGAGACAGGGACAGTGATGGACACAAAAGGTTGGAGGACACCATGATTGGGGGAAGGTGGGGACATCATGAACCCAACCTCTTATCACAAGAACTCTGGAGAAAGCCATAAATAATGGGGAAAAGGCCCCACAAATAGGGACAATTTTTAAATATTGTTTTTACAAACATAGAAAGTTGATTGAAAAACATGGTTTGCATTACCATGCATTTTCTGAAGGGAATGAAGTCTGAAATTCAAATGCCTATTATTGTCTGACTTCAATTCTCAATGCTTTGCCAGCAATTTACCAGAAAACCAAAATATTATGAGGAACATACCAAAACTATAAGGCAAAAATCTGGACATTCTGCAGAAATCTGTACAGTTGAGAGAACTGAGTTCTCACCCACTGAACAGTCATCACTGTCATTTCACTCTGCCACTGGCTGGAGTGCCTGACATCTGCCTCTCCTCCTCCAGGTATTATGTAAAATGAGGGCCACTGCTCCTGGAGGGTAACACTGGACCAGCCTCTGAGGCAGTACAACCTGGGGGGGGGCAGGTAGTGCAGAGGCAGCATAGGCGGTGCTGCCAGCTTGGCTCCCAGATGTGTTGGGCAATGGTACTGGAGTGGGTGGAGGGGGCAGGGAGATCCTGTGGTGCAGGCCTTCCCTACTGTGCTGTGGAGCATGTAGTGATGTGGTACACATGGATGACATGGACACAATTTGATGACACAAAATAAAAAAATAAAAAATAAAAATAAAATAAAAAAAGGGAAGCTAAGGGTTGGGGTGAGAGGAAAAAAGCGGTAACATTAGTACCGTCATATGTGACATACAGTGCATGGATACAATTAATTGACTATTATCTTTACGTTTACTTTTACGACTACCAAATCCTAACAGATAACTTTTACTTTTAAAATTACCAATGCCTAACATATAACTTTCACTTTTAGGACTACCAGCTCCTTCAGATGCACACTATACTACAGATTGCAGCAACTCCTCCTTGACATCTGCATATATTGCACATATGCATGTGCCAATTATACAGATTACAGTTTACAGCAGGGCATGTATACCACTGGTATAGAGCTTTTGCTTTAACCCTTTAAATTACACATAATTGAAAAATTAGCAGTATTGTATAATTGGGAAGCGTGGTCTTTGAACCCACAACCTCTGACTAAAGTCTAATATTGTACTCTTGGTTTGTGCTACAGACTAATACATGCATACTTGCTTTTACAGTTGAGATATGCATGCTCAATTTGATACAGCTCTATAAAATACCAAAAAAGCTATCATTAAGTTTTAATGCTAGAATAAGACTACTATTCTGCTGCATACATACCACATGCTTCTCTCATCCTCACCAATCTAGCCCCATGGGTTTGTATGTTGATCTCATGGTCCCTGGCAGTTGTGGAAAAAAACAGAACAAAGCAGAATACCATTATGAATACCAGTCCTGCCTATACACAGCTTTTAAGTCTTACAAGTACTCTCTGTAGTTGATACTTACACAGGTTTGGGATGCCCACAGTCCTAAATTCCCAGATCCAGTGGATGAGGGTACCTCTCTTCCTCCTCCAGAGATCATTGTAGTGATGCCTACATTGTCCACCAGTGCTGGGGACATTAGTGGCACTGGTTACAGGACAGGCTAAACTATCCCAAGCTTCAGACTTATACTGAGAGCTAGAATAGTCCACCTGCAAAAGCCTGGCACTGTGGTTCTTCACTAGGAGTCCAGTACAAATCTTGGACTCCTGGACACCCCATCTCTGTGCCCTAAACCTGACATCTTCCCCACAAATGCCTGCCATGTCTGCCATGGATCTAGAGCAATGAAGAATGATGCTTTTCCACCAACTCCAGTCATTGTGTTTAATGGAAGTGTGCACAATGTTTGAAAATGTTGCACTCCACTTACCATCGCAAACACAGTACTCTCATTGTGCACCTCCAAGCACCATGTTTGCATGATGGTAAGCGGAGCACAACAGTGGCAAGCAAGTCAAATTCAAGGTTACTGGGTGAACAGACAGTTGTGTATGTGTTAGAGACAAATGTGAAGGCCATGGCAGTTCAGATAGCAGAAATATACTTAGAGGAATATAGTACACAATATACTCACAGTTATACATTTGATAATAAATGTGATAATAAATAGATAAATGAATGCATAACTGACACAATACTAGTCCCTCAGCTCTCATACATATAATTAATATCAGCTACACCATGTCAAGTGTTATAAGTGAGAATGACTATAATGGGAAGTGGAACAACAGTAAAAGTGTATGGAATATGCTGTATCAAACCCAGGATCATGTGTATGGTAGACCTACACTTATACCTGTTGCCACAAGAAGATTAAAAAAACACTTGTCTATGTTACAGTTCATTGCTATAAACTGCAATGTCACAACAGTAAAATTAAGGTTACACACCCTGTACTAGAACCCAGGACAATCTGTACTCCAGACCTACACTTACACCTGCTACCACACGATTAGTTACATGACATTCCCTATTTTACTAATCATTCTTAAGGTCTCGCTGTTAACTACCATGCAACATCATTTAGTGGGTTTGCGTAATGCCTAATAGTATTAATTGAATGCATCTGGTTTCTGTCTGGGTCCTGTCTGGCCATTTGTCCAGTTTGCACTAAGTGGCGCATCATACAAACAGTGGTCTCCCCAAAAGAAAAAAAGAAAAAAGGGAGAGGTACTTGAAATAGGAAATGCAATCTATACACACACTAGAAAATATTAATACACATGAGATGTTTCTATATAGCTCTGGATTAGAACTCTCACTCCAATACACCTTCATAACACATGATGGATGCCTCATCCCCACACAAACAGCTTTGCAGCAAAGAACTTAAATCAATATGTACACAACCAACTGCAACAGCATCTACACTGATATAAAGCCATACAAGTGGTATTTATACATGTATTCGTTTTGGATGTAATGCACCTAGTGATCACACAACCTGTCATGATTATTGCTTGCAGATGTACAGCTCTGCCTTACATTTCTGTGTTTGTTTGCCATTCTTCATTTATCTGAACAGTAATCTGAGACATGCCATTCTATTTCATTGGCCTTAAAGTGTGTGAGGATACCCAGTAGAAATAATATAATATACAGTTGCTAACAAATGAAGGGCAGGTTGGATGTTAAGGAACACAAACTATGATTTGTGTGCTGCTTATTTGCATTTCCAACATTACATCTAGCACTTTGTGGATCTAATCTGACACACCCAGTGGAAGTAAGGCAGCCTGCAGTGCTGTTGTGTTTTCCTTCTCCCAAGCACTAATCATTCACGTGCAATCCATTAAAAACAAGCAAACTGAGTGAGTGTCTACACTATGCTTTCATCTCCTACACAGATCCAAGTTTTTGGGATTTAGCAATTCTAATGAGTTCACACTTCATTTGCATATTCGCCATCCTAACAACCCTGAATCTACATCATATAAAAAGACAACCGTGTAGCTAGGCAAACTGATGGTGAGGAAAGTTGTATATGTTTGGAAGACTGCAAAAAACACTTTTCTTCAGGATATATATGTAAAGAAGAATACTGAACTTCAGAAAGTATGCTTAGATTTTGTAACCTATATACTGCATATGCTGGAATGTATTTAATAAAAATCTGAAGCAAAGACTTTTACAGTTTTATCTGTATGCATTAGTTAGAAGTGTAATGATGGCATGGGCATGTTTGTCAGGCCATTTCAGAGGTATATATGATTGCCAATACATAAAAATGGAATGTTGTGAGATAAATATGTACAACTGTTTCAGGGACAGGTCCTTTGATAGCACTAATAGTATTTCAAAGATGGTTGGTTACAAAAATGGGTCATTCGCCTATTGTTTTGGTTGGGGGAGCAAAGCTAAGTTACCGTTATGGCAGAAACAAGGATGGACTTTCTTTTGGGGAGAGCAAAGTTGAGTTACTGTTATGGTACAAACAAGGATGGACTTCTCTTTTGGGGGAGAGCGAAGGTTAGTCACTGTTACAGGACAAACAAGGATGGACTTTTGTTTTTAGGGGGGCAAAGCTGAGTTACTATTATGGCACAAACAAGGATGGCCTGTTCTTTTGGGGGGAACAAAGGTGAGTTACTGTTACAGCACAAACAAGGATATGTTGTTCTTATTACTCTCCTTGTTTTGCATCCTGTCTATTGTTAGTATTTAAAATCTCTAGACTGTTTTATGTTTCTCCAGTGGGAAGTAAATAGTGTGGGAAGAAATAGCCAGGGAATTGTTATGGCTAGGCTTGTATAGGGCCTAGGGCTGATAGCCTAGTACCAACCTATGAACCTATGAAACCTATGAACCTATAAGTGGCTACATTTTCTGATGTATTTGGAAACAGTTATTTTGTAGTTATGTGATGTATGTGCATTATCCTTCTGTTGTATTTTAGGACACCAATGACTATGCCACCCAGCCATATCAATCTATGGAGGCCCCCTTCATCTATGCCAAGAACGAAGTCATTGTAGATGGCTTTAGGCAACATGGTGCTTTTCTGCTGGAAAGGGGATTGGAAGATATGGCACGTAGAATGCAAATATGGTGGCAGATTGTGGATGATGTCAATGTCATGGGTGACCATGGTAGGACATATGAGTAGGTGCACCACAGGGCCACAAACATGATCACATCTGCATGGAAGAGAGTAGCTGCAGTGGGCCATAACCATATGGTTACCAGGGGAGATTCTGCTAGGGTAACACCACTAACCCCCAATGAAGAGTTCCTGGTCAATATCAGAGATCCAGACTGCTCCCAGAAGAGTGCAGTATAGCATGTCCTGGATGTCAGAGCAACAGTTTCCAGGACAGCAAGTGCATCCCAGAAAGAGCTTCCAGATAGGCTTTGCTATCTGAACAGTTTAATACTGTTGCATATTAAAACAATTGAAATTAATAAGTTAATTTTGTGTCACATGTCTTTTTTGGGGGAAGGAGTCAAGATTGTTACAATTATAAGTTTAGGTTAGAGTTGTCAGACACATTTGTGTTGAAATTATAGTCAATGGACATATAAAGGGGTAAATGTATTTCCCCCATGTTACTGTTAACTGTGATGATTTTTCCCTTACATCTTGCTTAACTCCTTCCAAGACCATCTGGACTACAGAGGAGTATCTCATCTGCAGATGGTAAGGCCAACATTTTTATGTCAGTACTGCTGAGCAATTTAAAGAAATATTGTAGTGTGTGATGCTGATTTCAGGCCTCCTGTGTGTATTGCTGTACTGTCTGTAATAGTGACAGCACTGTTAGTTTGTTAGCATATATTTCACTATAGTGGTACAGGTATTAATTTATTATTGTGTTTCTTGCTTTTTATCACAGGTGATCATGACAGTGGGAGTGTGGGCCCTGTGCCATCTGATGTCAGTGAATCAGCAGACTTTGATGATGATGACAGCATATCCAATAGATATTAGACAGGTGGAGGGCAATGACATTGAGCAGAGAAGTGTGGGTAAAGAAACTTCAGTACCTGTTGAGTCTGGCTGTAGCCAAAGTGTGGGTGAGGCGCCATTCAGGAGGATTGATAGGGATGCTCACAGGGGCCAGCTGTCCTTCCTCCACCTGTTGCAGGTGTCTCTTAATGTGCCACTCAATGTATGTTTAGGGCCACCACAGAGGCACAGGCATATTTCCATAGGTGCTCCAGAAAAATGTTCAGGGTTGTGGATCTGGCACAGTTTGATATGTGTGACTGCCTCCACCATGTTGCCAATTCACTGGATTGGATAAATGACAAGTTGGACCGAGGGATGTCTGTCATGAAATGAGCAGTGTCTGTGATGGAACGTCTGCTGGGAGGAGAATGGCATCCACGTGGGCATAGGTCAGCCACATCATCTGCTGTCAGCCAACGTGGCCATGCCTGATCATGTTCCCATAGTGGCAGTACTTCCACAGCTCTCTCAGTGAGTGTGCTGTTCACACCCAGACATGGCAGGCTATGGGGCCATGATTGTGGGCATCTCTGTGAAGGGAGCTCATCCAGCAGACATCAGTCATATTCATGTAGCACCACTGCATTGGACCTTGGGTGTGGAGGTGCCAGTTCAACTTCTGGCAAAGCCAGTTCTCATCATTGGGGATGACAATGATGAACTGCCACCTCAACTGTGTATAGCTCACACCTGTCCAACATACCAAGATGTAGAGGCAGCACAGTGCTTGGCTGCTTTCATGCAGACACTCACACACCAGTTTCACCTGTATGATCCCCTATAGACACAAACAACAGTTACTCATTTTGTCTCACTGGCCATTTGTTGGTTTATCCACATGCCTGCCTTCTTCACTTTCTTACTCACATGCACTCACTGACCTTTTCTGTCAGCCTAGGCTTCCTGCCCCCCTCAGACAAAACCCTGTGCAAGTGACGATACCTGTGCCATACCCCTGTTTTCCACCTTTTGGATTCAGAGATACAAAAGCTTTGTGTTTGATGCTCAGGGTACATAGCTAACTTAGTGCTTAGTATATCTGCATTTGTGGTGTTGAACTGGTAATTGTACCTTTAATTTATATTGGCCTTGGAAAGTTGGACAGTTGATAGCATCAACATTTCCTAACTTTATATTGAATGATCTTGTGAGGGTTCTGAAGTCAGAAACTGAAATGTGTATCATAACTATCTAACTGCTCTCTTTAATCTTTTTCCAGTACAAACATATGGTGCTAAACTGAGGGCATGCAGTGATCATCAGCACTTTTGAGAGGTACGCCTGTGTGAATCTTTGATGCCTGAGGCCTACTAATTAGTAATGGACACATGTAAGTCAAATAAGTCTCTGTTGTCACATGTTAAGGTAAGTTTTATACAGATATCCCACCTTTTACTAGCTTACTGGACCAAGTAATGAAATACAAAATATGCCACACAGTCATATTATTAAACAATACACTCCAGGCTCAGGACTTACCTTGTAAATGCAGCAGTTGCCACAATTTTGGTTCAGGGCTGACTCTGTCTGATGCAAGCAGTACACAGCCAATACATGAGGAGATAAAGGTTGTGTGAGTTACCTGGCATCAATTTTGGTATATGTATGTAAGTAGGAGGAAGGTTTTAGGGCCTTAGGTGGTGAGTGAGTGTGCTATGTGTTGTCTATTAGCCAGTGCAAAGGCATACTGAGCATGCTTATGTTTGCCTACACCCACAGCAGCTGGTGGTTCGCCCTCTGACTCTTCACTTGCCTCTGGCTGTGGTGACCTTGGCATTGGTAGTGGGATGTGTGCCCCTTGCCCTTGCTGATCCTGCTGAAGCTGTTTTCTCAGGATTATGTTGTGTAGCATGGCACATACTGTGAATATTTCTGTACACACGTGTATATTGCACTGCAAGAGCTCCCCCAGATGTATCAAGGCACCGGAAGTATGGCTTCATCAGCCCAAACACACGCTCTATGATATTTCATGTCTGAGCATGTGTCTCATTATAGCATTCTTCCATGGGTGTGTGTGTACATTTCTGATGAGTGTCATCAGCCATGGTTCCAGGGCATAGCCTTCATCCCCCAGAAAGTGCCCCTGTGGGATATCCCCCCTAGGAAAAAGCTGAAACAGTTGGGAGGTATGCCAGATATGTGAGTCATAGTAATTGACAGGGTTGCCAGTGCACACGTTCAGGATTATTCCCTTGGCATTACATATGACTTGGTAGTTGATAGACCGGTAACCCTTTCTGTTAATGTAGAGCCTACCCTGTTCCCCAGGTGGTGCCTTAATTTCTACATGTGTGCAATCTATGGCACCCAGTACTTCAGGGTAGTGTGCTACATGGTAGAACTCCTGCATATTTCTTGCCCTCTCCTCAGAACTGTGGGGAAAATATATGTGGTCACTGGCATGTTGGAGCATAACATTCAGGAATTGGTGGAGGATCCTGGATGCTGATGCCTGTGACATCCCCACCATGTCCCCTGTCGGTCTCAGAAAGGTACTTGTAGTTAAGATTCTAAGGGGCTATGCATACCTTTGTCTCCAGTGGGATGGGTTCCCCTTGGTTAGCTCTGGCTCTGAGATGAGGATGGCAGATGTCACAGAGTTCCTGTAGTGTGTTCCTGTCCACCCTGTAGCACTCCACAATTTCCACATCATGTAGGCTGTGAAAAGTTAAACAGGGCCTGAAAACTCTTCTCCTTCTCACCCTCAGATTATTAGTGCAGTAGCAGCATTGGCTTCAGCCTGTAGCACATACAAATGAATTAAAGCAGCAGCATCCCCTAGCATTCATAGGTTCATATGTTCATAGGTTGGTACTAGGCTATCGGCCCTAGGACCTATACAAGCCTAACCATAACAATTCCCAGGTTCCATGTCCATATAGACTCCTTTCCAGGTCTGTATTCCAAACATTTTGGAATCTGCAGGAAAAACTAACATGGTGTCTATACAGATGCTTTATACCTTGTTGAATAGCTAAACTGTGTTGGCTTGGTTAATTAGCATGCAATTAAGCTGGTTATGCAGTAATTAGCATATCATTGTGTTTACCTTGTTTGTGCGATGATGTGTGCCACTACACAAGCCTTACTGAATCTAAAACTTTCCATTGCCTTGTGTGCATCTCACTGCAACGCGCACATGATGAAAAATGACCATGTAGGCTTTATTGAATCCCCCTGCTAAACTATTTAGAACAATCCCTTCAATTAAGTCATTTTACTTCAAAAGTAAAATAAATCCAATTCTAAATCCTCCTTCTTCAAAAAAAAAAAAGAAACAGACTGACCCCAGATTATTCCACTTACAGGTTTTCATATAAAGCTTTCAAACTATAGGCCAGTTCCCAATAAAACCTATAAAAGGAATTATATGGAGTCAGTCCCTTTTTTGAAGGAGGATTTGGAACTGGAATTATTTGGATTTTAGAAATAAAATTATTTAGCTGAAGGGATTTTTCTAAATGCTCAGACTTTGATAATCTTGTGTTAGAATTTCAGTTTTTCCTGATGTTTACTCCCTGTATATGGCCAGGTTGGTTTGGAGATACTAAAGACCCCACCCATGGCTGAACTTTGACTGTTCAAGCAGTTCCAAAAGATAACATTAACAATACCACAGAAATTAAAGCATATTACACCTTCCTCTGACAGCCTAGCTGGTGAGTATGTTAAAATAGCAGCTCAGGCTATTTCATATCCAGTTTCAATTCTGATAAATAGATTAATATCTAATAGTAAAGTCCCCTCACAATGGAAAAAAATCATTCATTATTCCACTGTACAATAGTTGAATCAATGCAGATCTTTCAAACTTTAGTTCTGCCCCTATCAAAAATATTAGAAAAATGTATTCATACACAACTTCTCAGCTATCTAATTATTAATCAGCTGCTGTTATCAACCCGACGTGGCTTCCATCCTTATCACAGCACAAGTACTGCTTTGTTGAATTTTGTTAATACTATTCTAACCGCTGCTCTGCTGTACTATATACTGTATTATATGCAATTACAAATATAGCTAAATTAAACCTACTTAGTCACTAATATCCATAAAAATGCTGGAAGCCTAGTCTCCATCACATTTCCAGACTTATCCAAAGATTTTGATACTATCTCTCACCAGAAACTCCTACATAAACGTTCATCCTTAGGGCTCACCAACTCTTCACTGCAATGGTTCCATAGCTACCTCTCAAACAAAGCACAAGAAGTAAAATGAAAAAAAAATGATTTATCCACCTTCTTGCCTGTAATTATTGGTGTCCTACAAGGCTCTATATTAGGCCCCACACTTTATAACATATTCATTAATGAGCTCTACATTGCTACAAAAAATGCTACCCTATTTCAATATGCTGATGACTTGATCTAATCTGCTCTGCCAAATCTCTGTCAACTCCAAGACCTTACACAACAATCCTTTTCATCGAATGAAACATGCCTAAATAATTCACAACTACTGCTAAAAATCTAAACAAAACTAAACTACTGTTCTTTACTTCAAAACACATCTTTACCATATCAACAGTATTCACTGTTGGCTCTGCTAACAACACCATGATAAAACAAGCAAACTACACAAAATTTATGGGTGTCACCATATATTGCCACTTGAAATTCAACCATTAAGTATCACATGGTCAAAAAAATCATCAAAGACTAGTTACATTATACAGAGAGAAAAAGAACTTCCTCACTGACACAGCCAAAACATGTATATTCTCTCCTTTCTTACTGTTATTTCTCCTCTATGCTGCCCCGGTTTTCAGTAACCTTCAGGTCTCACAACTGTCCAAACTTGAGCAATGTTATAATAAAATAGGCAAATTTGCAGTAAACTATAACAAAAGAATACACCACTGCCCAGCCCTCCTTAAATTAAACTGGTTACAGCTACTACACCACATGGCTCTTTCGCAGCTAACTACAATACACAGACTTTTGTATAAGCCAGAAAACTGTCCAGCCCTTTACAAATTAATATAATACTATTCCCCCAATACAGTTTTATGCTCTAGAGAAAAATTACTATTAAATTTATTAAAATCATGTATTCAAATGCATATATATATATATATATATATATATATATATATATATATGTATTTATAATTCATGTGTGTGTGTATGTGTGTATGTATATATATATATATATATATAATATATATATATATATATGCACACACACACACACACACACACACACACACACACACACACACACACACACACACATATACACATCCACAAACCTGTTTTTCCTATTTCATATTTCTATGCATTAGGTTGGGGTGTCACATCAAAAGTGACTCAATATAGAGCCAATGTTCACACCACGTGGTGGCTAGCCCTGCTGCCACTGTCCTTCCAGACCACATAAACACATACACTTCCACAGCAAATTTAGAGTGGCCAATCCACCTACTGCATGTCTTCGGAAAGTGGGAGGAAACTAGTGCACTTAGAGAAAACCCATATGAACACAGGGAGGGTATGCAGATTCTGGATAGAATTCACCCCAGCTGAGAACTGAACCAGAGAACCTCTTGCTATGAGGTGACAATTCTAACCGCTGTACTACTGTACCATAATATTATATGCAATTACAAATATAGCTAAATTAAACTTACTTAGTCACTAGCTGCTGGATTTTCATAGTGCACCAATTTTAACTTCTGAAGCTGTTTTCTACCCATCTTGTTTTCTTTTCCATTTACAATGTAAAAAAATAATAAATGTTCACTTTTTCTCATTCTTTGTGTTGAAATGACTAATATGATAACAATTCTAATTATGCATGCTACACTAAAACAATATTTCACATTTTTATTTTTGTTCTTATTCTTATTGACCACCAAGCTTTCATAGGTTCATAGGTTTATACTAGGCTATCTGCCCTAAGGCATTTATATTTATAAGCTAGCTAATTTTTTTTTACTTACCCCTTAAATAAAAAATGAAAAAAATTAGTGCTTTGTTTGTTGTGTGTGCAGCAGACACAGAGATGACACAGAGAGATAAACCTATGATCTCCCATCTCCAGGTCAGATTTCAAGATTGACACAGAGCCAGCGAAGTGCTCCTCACATGGATGGATTGGGATTTTGGATTTTATTCTAGTCTCTGAGGTGTCAATGAGTCCTCCAGCTATCCCTATTTATATCCGTGCTATAGGTTTTAGTCGCTGCTCTCTAGTAGTTTTTGGTTTTTTGATTTTGATTGGTGGAGCATGTCCATTAATTCTGGGTTGGACATGGCCTTGTATGTCAGGCACATGTCACCTCTGAGCAGACGGATGCATTTTTTCAGTTAATGGCACAGAATGTGTTCACTACTGCATACATTGTCCCTGATGCTGGATGGAAACTTGTCTGAAAATTGTAAACTCTTATAATCAAAACCTTGAGCCGTATCTCCTACAGTGTAAACTTGAAGAAAATCTAGAAAAGATCCATTGTGCGGTATTGCCTCTAGTCCCAGTCAAGGAAGCAGTTATGGTACTTAAAGAGGAGGGGGAAAACAAGTTATCTGCCTGCGGGAAAACTTTCAGACCTATAGTAAGTAAAAGATTTTTTTTATATATAGAACATTTATGTTTTATTAGAAATAAATGGCTTCAGGTGGCAAGAAGCTTATGCTACTGAACTGAAGCATGCAGAGAAAATGGTGAGTCTGCCAACTTGAGCAATTCACTAGTAAGGAACAAAAACTGAGCAATCAAAATGATGAAGTCAAGAGCAGACCTATGACAGAAGCTTGTCTAATGCTTGATAAAGCCCTAGACATCTTCGGAGCAAGTAAACTTTCAAGTATTCATTTTAAAAGCAAGACCGAGATGCTGGAAATGTGTAAACCAAAAGCTGTGAGTGAAAGTGAGTGCAAAACTGACTAAAACAAATAACAATAAAAACGAAAGAGAAAATGAGGCTGTGTGCATATTTGTGAAGGTCAGCAAGACACTTTGCATGGTCACAAAGTGTTCTTCAGATGCTGGAAGTTTAATGAAACTAGAAACAATATTGATATGCATGCTTCTCTCAGCAGACAAGTTTGGAAGGAATCAGGTAAGAGTGCTGCTACAATTAGAAAATGTAATAGCATGAGTATTACTATGAGTACTGAGGATTAAGAAATACAGCTGTCAAGGTACTGGCTGTGCTCCTCAAGATGATGATGATTGATGCTCAGCAAAGTTATTTCTGAACTGTGTACTGTTCTATGCTGTTTAGCAAGAAACCATCATGTAAAGGTTTCACCTAAGGTAATATCAGTTATTCATACATCAAGAGGAGTTTCAGCTGCATTAAAATGTAGAACTGAGCAAGAGATGAAATGCATGGTCTTACTGTCTTTCGGCTTTTCCAGGTTAGGGGTCGCCACAGTGGAACTCCAGTCCACTAATGATTGGCAGTTGATTTTTACGTGCTGGCTTGCTGGGCCTAATGCAGAACCTTCAACGAAGGAACACCCATTCACGCATGTCGACACACAGAAGATGCTCTAACTGAGAATCGAACGGGCAACATCTAACTATGAAGATGAAGTGCATGGTGACTATGGAAATATCTGTTAAGCAAACTGAACTGAATGAACAGGTGAATAATGCATAACAGTTGTGAAGCAATACAAGGATAGAAGAAATATAGGTCCTCAAGACATAGATGGAGTGATATAGGTCCTCAAGACATAAATGTATCGATATAGGTCCTCAAGACATAAATAAATGGATCAAAAGAAACATTATCATCTTGAGTAATTAAAGAGGGTCTCAGTGCTATGCCTAAGGCTATATTCTTTCTTGTTCTTGATGCTAATTATTGATTTTGGCAAACTAGGCTCAGAGTTTGCACACTCAGTAATGTCCTAGGTGGATGCATGTTTCTAAGATTGCCTTTTATAATCTCATTATCCCCCAAAAGCATTTCAAAATGTAATAGCAGAAGTGAATGAAGAACTAGAAAACATGACAAATATCATTAATGATCTTCTAGTCTGCAGAGCTACTAAACAGGAACATGACTTATCACTTATCTACACTTGACAAATTCAGGCAAAAAGGTTTGAACATGAATAGCAGTGCAGCAGTTCTGAAGTATATGGGATATGTTTTCCTTCTGAAAGTCTCAAAGGAGACTCTCATAAGTCACAGAAATTATAAATATGCAAACCCCCATGACAGCTAATTGCTTTTGTGACTCCTAGATATAGTGTGATAGCTTTTTTAATTAATTCCAAAATGATATATAACAGCGCTTCTTACAAAGGAACAACATCATGATATTCCTTGGTTTTGGTCTCTGTAGCAACATCAGAACTGTGAAATGCAAAAACGTCAGTCACGTTGAAACTCTGTGATGTGTTATTGTCAGCAGCCTGCAGATGCTAGCCAAAAATTACTTGAACACTGCTGCTGCAGGAAGGTGGGAGCATATCCCTCAAGAGTTTTGACTAATGTCCATACATGCTGTGTTCCTACAGAAGAAGACATGTTTAGCCAGCTTACCTATGCATTTTTGGTGCACTGGTAATCAATTAGATGATGAACAAGAATTGAATGTCACAGCAATTTTAGCCACAGTATATTGTATTGTGCAAGCCAGCAGTGAACGTTTGAGCATTTGTTCCTTTTTTTACACTGCAATGTAATCATGAAGTTAGTATATAATTTCAGGGGTTGGGAGGGGGATTAGCAGTACAATGAGGATGCAAGGGACTTGTTCTCCTGTGAAAAAACAAAAATGCGTGTTTTTTAGGTTTCCTGGCTCACTGTTTTTGGTTTGTAATTTGCAATAAATGGTCAGCCGAAAAAATGATTGTCAGAAACACACAGGTAAATGCATAGTAGTCATACTTTTAATGTCAAACATTTCATGACTATATCTATGGCAAATATCACTGTGGAGTCAGGTTATAGTGCTACGTTTATTTAAAAAGCCTCTTCATAAAGCACTAGTTAGACTTCAAAGAATGTCACTGAGTTTCCAAAAGTATAATCTTCAAGTTCAGTAAAAAAAAAAAAAAAAAAAAACAGGTTAAATGATACTTATAACCAATACCCTGCACTGAGTATATTTGCAAACATGCTAAGCCCTAAGAAGACCTGATAAAGATAGATTTGAAAGTTTTGTACAATATTTCACAGTTCTTTGTATTTGCAAGAATTAAGAAAAAAGGGGGCATTATACTCAATGATAGGTCTGATGAATGCCAAATACAGTGGAACAATGACTTCATTGGACCTAGATGGCTTACCTTTGTTTATAAGTTGCACAGTATAGAATGATTTCCTCCCTACTGTAGACATGTGATGGTCAAAGGCTAGATTACTGTCTATGTGTGTCCCCAAGTCCCTGACAACTGGGTCAACTTTTAGGGTTTGTTGTCAATACAATAGTTACCAGAGGTGAATACTATTGTGCATTTCTTGGCATCTAGTTTTATTCCATGGGTCTGATACCAGTTGTTTGTCTATGTCAGCCCTTCCTGGAGAACATTTATGTTGGTCAGGGATTGAATCACAGCTCCTAATTTTTAATCATCTGCAAAGTTAGTCAGCCAGAGACATTAACATTGGCCTTGACTTTAGAGAAGTAAATATCAAAAAGGAGTGGTCCCAGGACTGATCTCTAAGGGACTCCACTTGTGAGTGGCCTTTTGTAGAGGTGACCTCCCCAATTTCAAACTTCCTGGGTCCTGTCTGTGAGCCAGCTGGCTATCAACTGGGTGGCATAAGAGTTTGTACCTAACCTCTTGAGTTTGTAAACAATGCCTGACTGGGGTATTGTGTCAAATGTCTTGGCCAAGTCAAAGTAGGAAATGTGAACCATTTTCCCCTCATCCATTGCTTTGGCAATCTTTTCAAAGAAGTTCACCAGGTTGAGTAGGCGTGGTATGCCCTTGACAAAACCAAATTGGATTGGGTCCAGTGTCTGGAGGTCATTGTTGATCATTTCTATGATAATTCTTTCAATGGCTTTGCATATGAGACTAGTGAAACTGATGGGTTTGTAGTTTCCAGGGTCTGTAGATGGCCCACCTTTGTACAGTGGGCTGACTGTTGATATTCTCCATTCGTGAGGTACGGAGACCATTTGGAGGCAGTTAAACAGCAATTCCAGATGGCCTTATAGGTCATGCTTTACGCTGTTTAGAAGCCATCCTGGTATATTGTCTGGGCCCCACTGATGCAGTGTTGTTGGCTTTAGAGACAGCATTAAGGGCTTGTTCTCTAGTGATAGCAGGGGGAGTTATATTTGATGGTATTTCCTGAGGGAAGGTTGAGGGAGAGAGAGGATTAAAGTTGGAAATTCATTTGTTGGTCATTAGGTTTGCTATTTCTTCTATCTCAGTATAGGTGGCTCCATTAACAATGAGTTCTGAGCACAATTATGTATTGCTTTTGAGGTTTGGGACATAGCTAAAGAATGCCTTGAGGTTGTCGTTGTCCTGGGAAGCAAAATCTACCTCAGGTATGACTTTGGTAGAATTTAGTTGTCCTTTGAGTTGTTTGTTTAGTTTGATGAGAGTGCTTTTATCCTGCTGGATACTGCACCTCCTAATTTTTGTCATGATTTTCTTCCTTTTGTTAGACAGTGTATTGATGTTGTGATTCATTAGGGTGCTTGTTTTTTGAGTAAATTCTGTACTCATGGGTACAGCTGTCTTTATGCAACTATTAACATGCTTGTATAAGGTGTCTGCAAACAGTTCCGCATAGGTAGAACTTTTCTCAGGGTTTATGGGAGCTTGAAATCTTCTCAGGTTATCACTTAATAGTAGGAGGTTGGCATAAGAGTAGCTGAATATTCCAGGGTTAGTTAGAGTTTCAAGTTTTATTTTTCTTCAAGGAAGACCAATTTGTGGTCTAACCTTGCCAGAGAAGACACTACACTAGGGTGTGTGTGTGACTTTATTGTGTCTATGACATTTCGTAAAATGGCTATTTAGCGAATAGCAATTTACTGAACATGTATTTATTGAAGCCACTTTTCAGCGAACACTGGATTTTAACTAAGGCACACAAGCGTTTGGCCAACCGAGTGACCGTAAAAAAAAAAATAAACAAATAAAATGTAAAACCTGCGAAGGTGGGGTGTTATGCCCTCCACACCCCCCAACTAAATATACCAACTCCGACATTGCACTACAGTGGGGAAAAGGGCAAATTCCAGACAGTGGCCAACTGTTGGTTTGCCCTAGTTAAAATCCACCATTCGCTGAAAAGCGGCTTTGATAATTAGGTATTTGACGAATGACTATTCGCTGAATAGCCATTCGATGATATGTCATAGACCGGGTATGGGTTTCTTGGGTCATAAAGGGGACCTGTAGTTTTCAAGGAAGTGGTATGGGATTTTGCCTATGGTGATTTGAATGTAGAAAAGCTCAACTGCAGGCTGTGTAGTAGCTGGTTTGAATGTGTGGAAGGCATTATAACCATGCACTGTTGGTGTGCTTTCAGGGCTTTAAACCTTGTCTCAGTGACTGCACTGATGTTAGCATTCACTAGGGTGAACAGAGCTTCTACAAAGTGGAATTTTTTTTTGTTTAGACTCCTAGCATAGATCAGTAACACCTTTAGATTTTCTCGGTTTTGATTTGTTATGTCAAAAGTACTTTCAGTTTTTCATTATCTAAAAAAGGCACTATGGAGGGAGGACAATGTTTTAGATAATATTCAAAAGCCTAGAGGGGAGTGGTGCAAACCATCCCTGGCAAAGCAACTGGGTCTGTTGGCCATCTCTTTCCATGCTGACAAATATTGTGCCCCCTTAGAATGGCACCATAAACTAAGCCAAATATTGAAGTCAGTCATCTTTTGTTCATATTGTGGCATCATCCTTGGAGAAGGTAAAATGCTGCTCTGTGCTGGGATCATACCAGGCTAGGGCACATATTCTGAGAGCTACATGGTGTCTCTCTTCATATAGTTTAGGGAGGTACATCTCAGGTTATTTACACCCACATGGACTATGACTGAGTTATACTGGTACTTTTGGTCCAATGACCTGAGTGTGTGCATAATATGGTGGATCCTGGCCCCTAATAAGCAGCTGACTGTGACTTTCTCCTTATTTAGCTAGGTGAGAGAGACATCAGTGTGTCTCACACTGGAGTCTCCAATGACCAGAATGTTGGATTGTGTGGTGGCTTGCCTTATGGGCTTAGAAGTAAAGGCTCCATGAGATATGGCTGTTTGTGTTGATGTGGGTGCTGGTTTGAAAGAGAGTATTCAGGGCTGCTGAGGGTATTTGTTATGTTTACTTCATTTAGATGGTCTTTGGGGGCTTATGAAAGTTTCATTTACATACCTCAGCATATGTGGGTCTATGTGTTTGCTTTGAATTGTGTGTGATGGGTACAGCATGTGCACTGCTGACATCCTTATTGACATTAGGAGAGCTTTGCATCCAGTGACACTGTGTAAATACATCTCTCACATACCATATCAGTTTGTTTAAGAATTAACTGGTTGTCAGTAAACATGAGGCAATTTCAGGATGACCATAGCCACTAAGCTGGTAACAGAGATAGTGAGAAACTTCATATCCATGGCAACAGACCCTCTTTTATTGATTAGACAACTACAGTGAGAATATAAAGTAATTGTCAGGAATGTCCGGTTTATAACTCTGGGGGAAGTGATTGTTCCTGCAAACTAGTTGTCTTGTGTGCAACTAGGTATTAGTCAAATTTCTATTATATTTTTACAAGAAAAATGTTAACTCAAGGTGTCTGCATCTATACATGGCACTGCAAAACACTTGAGGGTGATTTATGAATGAAGTACTTAGGCAGATATTCTGAAGTTAGGTTAGACAGCAGCAAATCAAGTACTTACTGAAAAGAAAGAATTAGCTTGTCATGAATAATGAAAACAAGGTATTCACTTGAATGGCTACTGTCTGGCTACTATTAGTGCTGGTCTCAATACAGCTTCCTGCTGCTTAGATGAAATGTTCCTTTGTGTCATTTCTCACCAGAAGCAAACATTAACACTGATCTCAAGATGAGAAGCAGGCCATGGCTTGTTTGGTGATCCACAGTCTTGTCCCAGATAATCTAAGGGTCTAGAGGTTTTTTTTTGTAGCCTTTTCCTGATAGATGTCTTGAATAGAACCAGACCAATCAGGAACATCAAGCGCAGACACTCACTGCCCAACCAGAAATATTCAAGAATCAATGCACTCTGCTCCTTCTCTCACTAGGAGCAAAATATAAGCACAAATTCCAAGCTGGCACCTATGAAACACTTATCAGGATTTCCTGTGATCATCAGTCTCCAGGAAATCTCCCTATGCCTCTCCTGTCACCAGGGGCAAGAAAAAAGTACTATTCTCAAGATGACTACTGAGAAGCAGAATATGGGCTCTAAAATAATTGGTGGTATTGGAGTAGATGTTGCAAATGTAAATGGTTAGATGGAAAACAATGGGTTAATATCCCAAGAGCTGCAGTGTGCACCAAGCAGTTAGGTATAAAAGAGGGGTAACTTAATCTTTAACTATCTAAATGGTGAGCCAACAATTTTTGAAAGAGCAAGACAGATTGGAAGGGGTGGGCACTTAGTATTGTGGGATGGCCAACAAATTTAAATAGTTGAAAGAGACGGATTTCATAAAATGAAAGAGGAGAGGGAAGGGGGGTATCTGTGCCAGGGTGGAAGGGTGACGAAAAACTTAATTTCTGTGTGAGACACAGATGTGATCTCTTTCCTAGTTTAAATATGCAATCAAAAGTGAAATATAAGTAAAACACAAATAAATCACAATATACAAAATAGCAGAAGGTAATGAAGCAATACCACATACAAGAAAGCAAAAACAAGCTAACCTTTCCCTCATAGTGATTTGTGGCAGCATGGGTGAGTTTTTCTAGTAAAGCCTTTAATTGTTTAATTTTATCCCATAAATAGAACATTTAGTCCCTAGCTCTACCCTCAGTTCACAGGCAATTAACCTTAATGGACCTGTTCTAATTTCTGTGTGACTCACAAAATATACAGATGTAGACTCTTTCCTAGTTTAAATATGCAATTAAAAGCAGAATACAAGTAAAAAAAGTGTAAAGAAAATAAAATCACAATATACAGAATAGAAGAATGTAATGAAGAGTACAAAACACAAGACAGCAAAAACAAACTAACCTTTCCATCACAGCAAGTTGTGGCAAAGTCTGGGTGAGCTTTTCCTAAGATGATTGAGCAGATTGCAAAGATGTTACAAAGGTGTGAAATATGCAATCTGTTTAGAAATTAAAACAAAAAAAAAGAAATGTTGGCATATGAAATATTGACTCACCCTTGAATGAACATGGGAGCAAATCTACTACAGTATAAAAATGCATATTAGCTTCTCTTTGTTGACTATTATTGAACAAAACAAAATCAGTATAAGCATGTGATATTAGAACGTATAGTGTTATTGCAGCACTGGAACTTGTCATTGCTAGGCATGATAAAGTAATATGATTTGCAGTTCTTGAACCAGGAATTCCATATGCTTGTGAGGCAATGGGAACTTAAGCATGCCACCTCTTATCTTAAGCATCCACAAAGCAATTGACACAAAGAATGACTAGTCCAGATATTTCTACAATGAAGGACTGGAACATGGTTGCATGATTTTTTTAAATATATATATATATATATATATATATATATATATATATATATACATGTATATATACACATATATATTTGTATGTGTGTGTGTGTGTGTGTGTGTGTGTGTGTGTGTGTGTGTGTGTATATGTTTTATATATATATATATATATATATATATATATATATATATATATATATATATATATATATATATATATATATATATATATATATATATATATATATATATATATATATATATATATATATATATATATATATATATATATATATGTATTTATATATATATAACTCCATAAAACAGTAAAACAGTGACCACTGTCTCACTCAGCCAATGTTTTCATTTCAATAAAAGTGAGCAAGTGATTTCCAAAGAAATGGGGACTAGAGAAATGCAGGATAGCAAGTCTTGACTATCAAAAATGTGATAAGGGATTATGACATTTCTGAATTTTTTTATTGCTGTTTATCATTTTAAAAATACAAAAAATATGCCTTTGCAATCTGTGGACTTTCCCTTGCAGAGATGTTAATGGGAATTGGGAAGCCACCTTAAAGTATAACTAGTTACTTTATATTCTCTTCTAGTACCTAAAAATAAAAGGAATGAGATTTATTTACTCAACAAAACAGAAACAGAACTTTACTAAGACAGATCTTTGAATACTCTTTGTGACTAGGTGTAGCAATAAAAGGAGAGGAAGAATGAATGTTGACTTTAAACTGTTGTATAAAAAACAATGTACCTGCTCTAGTGAGATGTAAAGCAGAACAACTGATTCCTTGTTCAAGACCTGCATATGTAAATATATATATAAAAAAAAAAAACTTAGAAAGCATTTAACAAAATAATATGGTCAGGAGGTAATACAGTGTCTAGCGGGAGGTTGGCATAATGGTTAAGGTGTTCATCTTACAAACACAAGGTGCAGTGTTTGATTCTCCCATGGGTTAATTTCCTAAGCTTAAAATGGCTCACAAAGCTAATTAGTTAAATTAGTGCTGATCTATGAATTTATGAAGTCGTCCATCTATCATTAGTGTGTTATCCTGGGGATTCGAACTAGAGATAACACCCACATTTTCTCCATTTGAAAATGTATCTTCATGTGGTTGTGAAGTATAATGTTAAGGCTTAAAAAGTCAGGAATGGATTCAGGCTGATACAAATGTAACTGTTACCGTTGATTCAGCTGCTAGCCCAAAAAGTACTACAGTTTCTGCTTATTCCACTACGAATCCATATTCAAATTTCAGATTCATATGACTGACCAATAATTTAATACAATATAGTGACTGTACATAATGTATATCTTTTTCTTATGCACTTTGGAATAGTTTTTCAGTTTTGCTTTGTTACTGTATGTCACGACAGTATAATTATAGTATAGCATTTATGTTAAAACTCAATGCAATTCTAATTCCTTGCATTAACTGCATCTTTCTTAGAAAGAAAGTGGATGTAACTATGTAATCATACATAATTTCATATCAATAATAAGAGGAACAATCATTTAAGAGGAACAATCAATAGATGGATCTGTGTGCCATGTGACTTCTTTATCACAGCAGTTCAGTAAGGGTTCTTGTTGAATGCACTCTGTCTGATGCATCTTCACTCATTTATCTCCACGATGTGCAAGATTTACACAGTGTAGCTCTGCTACAGCAAACACTGGAAAATAATTCACAGGTTCATACTTTAATGTTGATATTAATTGCTTGGCCAGCTGGTATAATCATATTTGTTACTGACTTTGCATCCTAGCTCAGTCTTATGTAGTCTTGCTCTCTGTATGTTAAATATATATCTTCTGCCTCTGTATCAGTGTTTATACTTATCTGTACTGCTGAATGACCTGGTCAGGAGAGTTAATGAAGCATGTAACAGGATGCCTTGGAAAAACATAACCAGTAATGCAATACGCGATAAAGTTTATTATCAACAGCTGTTGAACAAGTACAGGTTTAATCACTGTCAAGGCTACAGCAAGTAAAAGTGCAGAGCAGAGAGAAATCCAATCACTGTTCTGACTTTCTTTATTTTTTTTCACCCTCAAGCTCACAATCACAACCTCCTGCTGTTTTACAAGCAAATTTCTTAAGGCTTGCATGTAAGGATTTTAGCAGCTGCTTAGCAGGTCATGCTTCCAAATAGAAAGACATCATGCTGTAGTCTCTTGAATAAAGCTTTAATAACTTCACAGACAAGTGCCCCTGTCCAGATTAAATTGTTTCAGATTGTTTTTGAAATGATTTTAGTATATCTGTTCACATGTCGATTTGTGTATCATTTCAAGGGTTGAAGATGCTTTCTGAATTATCTCTTGGATGTGATTCCCTCAGAATTCAGTACATGACTGCACAGAGAGTGCTGACTGCATGCCTCTGAAAAGATACATTTGTATTTAGGAGAGTATGCTATTAACTAATGAGGTGAATGGAAAAGGGGTATCAGGGGTTAGTCTATATATACCTGTATTTTTACAACTGCAGATATTCGCAGGGAGAAAAATCAGGAAGATATTTAACTCCTTCCCTATAGTTCAGCTTTTTTGAGTGTATACCTTTAACTCCCAGTGGGTGTGGCTTGAGCCTTTAAAAAAATGAAGTTATCACTTTACTTTTCAAACAAATATCCATATCTCTGGAGCCAGAATTGTTACCAGAGAACTGTAAATGACAAACTATTCAGGATTACTTAATCTTTACATTGGTAGCATTCATTCAATTTGAAGCTTTAAACTAGATTTTATAAGCCAAAATAAAGGCAGTGACTATTAATTTTGTAATGTTGTATAAACAGCTTATGATACCTCAGTAATCATTCAAGCAAGACGCATACTGACAGCAGGATTTTCTTCATACAGCTGTGAGATTTCATATGGGGTTATGCAGTTCTTTCTCTGCTATCTGAATGTTCAGATATTTAGAGAAATATGACATTTTTACAATATAAATAAACGGTATACAAATAATATTCAATATCGCTTTAGGTGCATTAGATAGAGGTCAGATAGCAATACAATTGTGTTTAGCATCATGTACGCCTTAAGATGAAATCTTCTAATACCTTGTATGTAGCATGGTTTTGAAATTATTAATACAAATATGAACAAGCACTATTTGACACCTAGAGGCATCAGTAGGAGTTAACTGCAGAAACGCCTGGAGGCGCACTTGGCTATAATGAGGATGGGGAAATAATGACAGGTCTTCAGCATTATTTATTTAGGGACGATGAGCAAAGTCGATTGCATAATCAGATACAAAAATGTGAATAAAAGAGTGAGCATGAGAGATCCATACATTTAACTCCCTCTCCGTAATAAACTGCTACATGATCATACTCCGTGCTAACGCATCCATGTCTTTGCATGTAAGCATCAGTAAATCTGTGAAAAACTACTCTGTAATTTACAAGACTCATTCTTCTCTGTAGTCACAAGACTGTACACACCCAAGAAAAACACCTGGCTCACTTATGAACTCAAAACCCTCCTGTCTCTTAGAGAGAAAGGATGACACTCCCGAAGTCTGACTCAGCTCCTTCTATCAGAAACCACTAACCCTTCTCATAAACCTGTCCACATAAACAATTAGATGTCATAGCAGTTATTACATGAGAACACATCAGTCACACCTTTTTTACTCCTCTGAACAAATCTAGGCAGAGATCAGCTGGTTAGCAGGACATGAAACCCCTCCCAGCACCCACTCCTCATCTTCTGCTCTCTCATCCTCAAACTTTAGTACTCACTTGTCCACCCTCCCCTTCGTCAGCTCACATACTTCCCTCCCCCATTTGAGCTCTCCTTCACCTCCCCCTTATACTCCTCCCATCTACTTTTTTCTATAAATTGTAGTCAAAGATATTATACTTCTCCTTGAGAATCTAAAACTTGACTTACCTTCACCGACAGTTATCCTCTCACCAAGGTTCATATTCCAATGTAGGGAGTACATTGTTACTCCTCTGCTACATATCTTCAACCATTGCTTAACTCAAAACTGTATGCCCAGTATATGGAAAATAGCAAAAAACCATACATCTTCCCAACAAATCCAGCCCAAGGCTCCCCAGTGACTACTGCCCAATCTGTATCCTCCCAAACCTTGGGTAAATCTTAGAAAAGCTAGTCTATAATCAGCTTTCAAACTGCATAAGTTAATACTGCCTTCTCTCTTCAAAGCAACATGGTTTCTTGTCTGGCCACAGCACTTCCACTGCACTTTGGAAGTTTTCTGATCACATCCATTTAGCTAGGGGCAAAGGCATCCTTACTGGAGCCATATTTATAGACCTTACCACAGCCTTTTACCTGGTTGATAACCCAATCCTATTTAACCACCTCACTGACACTTGAATTAGCCCTGGCACTCTATTCTCTGGTTCCAGAATTACCTATCCAACTGACATTTCTCAATACATTTTAACAACAGTACATCAGCCACCACTTCATTACTTAAAGGAGTCTATCAAGTGTCCATACAGGCCCCTCTTCTTTTCTCAAGTTTTATAAATAAACTTACAATTGACATTCCCCTGCTTCCAGTCTTACTATACACAGGTGACTTGGTTATCTTACACTCCAACTACAAAACCCATTCAGTTCAACGTGATCTGCAAAATGATTTCCTCTCCCTCATTAAGGCTCAATATCATTCTGGCTCAATAGCAAAAAAAAAAAAAAAATATTAAGTAACTTCTCAAAAACTAAAACAATTCTCTTCAGAACCTCCACAAAAAGGCAAAAGAACCACTCACTTCTTATTCTTGACCACCTTAATAATGCCATTGAGTCGGTTAACATCTTCAGATAGTCGTCTTGATCCTCACTGAACTTCCACCATTATCTCAAAAACACCCAGAAAAATATAAACTACCTACCTTTTAAGCCACCAAAATGTTGTCATTACTATCCCATTCAATAAGAAATGCTACTGGCAAAGGGATTCTTCTAGCTCAGCTTGAGTACTGCCTACCTCATGTACCATCTGCCTCTAAAAGAAGCTCGCCACCATCCAATTTCCATCTCCATCGGCCACTTTATTATCCTTTCCCCAAAGTATGAATACCACTGTCTTACACTAGCCAAAGCCAAATGGCTGTCAACTTTCCTGGCTCCTGAAAGAAAACTCCTGCCCTTCTCTTTCCCTCTGGCTAACTTAGATAGTCTTCATGATATAATCCTAGACCTTATAACCACTCAAGCCTCTATTGCAAGCACCTAAAATCAGAATGTAGTGCTCTAACCACTCCCTTTTAACCCTTGGACCCAATCTCTGGAGGGATCCTC
Source organism: Protopterus annectens (assembly GCF_019279795.1). Classification (NCBI taxonomy): domain Eukaryota; kingdom Metazoa; phylum Chordata; order Ceratodontiformes; family Protopteridae; genus Protopterus; species Protopterus annectens. Next base: position 199,778,673 of record NC_056740.1, read on the forward strand.
CTTTCAGGCACAACATAAAGAACACTTCACAGTACAAGCTGCTTGTAAATGGTCTGTTTCAGGTCACATAATCTAGTCTTCCTAGTCATTGACATATACTGCCTATCATTTTCAAAACAGCATCTGTTCTCTAATTCCTAACCTGTTGCTACTCTGATATAAATATTGTGCATAGTGGTTTCGGCTGACTACTTTCTTAAATCCTTTTTCCATTGTATTTTAATTATAACTTTGCTGTAAGTGTGATCTTTTATTGTATAAATTATTTTTATTTTTTTCCACTTGATGTATGTTCGCATTCTGGGTTGAGACTGTAACTTGTAAAGTGGGAACAGTGCTATATCCTGGTTACCAATCTAAATAAATAAACACACACACACACACACACACACACACACACACACACACACACACACACACACACACACACACACACACACACACACAAATAAATAAATACATACGTAAAAATAAAATAAAAACTATGACTTAACCAGCAATTGTGTGACATTGCAGAATGCTACGTTTCCTGTTTATATGCACTATGCTAACATTGCTGAGAAATCAATGAAAACAAACAACAAATATAATGCAGAACAAACTGACAACTGAGCTGTTAGTAAATTGCCATGGAGAACAGAGTACCTGGGGCACTGCTGGCAAATACAATACAGAACAAGTTGACAGTGGTTGCTGTATTAAATATAATGAAAAACAGCTAACAGTGGTGCAAATATAGTAAAATAGATTGTCAATGGTACCTTTATATTACATTGCCTACATTTGTTAAAACAGAACAAAAAGAAAGAGAAAAGAAGGGAGAAAGAAAAGAAGAAAAAAAGAAAGACAGCACCTGCTTACAGTCCCTATTACACTTAATAATAACAGAGAAAACTTTATAGCATTAACGAAACCAGACACCACAAGTACTATTTAAGAAAAATAATCTTTATTTACAGTTGTTTCTCCCTCCTCCTCCTCACCCAGAGCCCTTTACTTGACCTTATATTGAACAGTTAACTAATGGTTAACTAGCTGTGCTAATGCTTAGACATAACAATCAGCATGTCAGACTAACCAGTGTTTGTAAACTTAAGAGACTTAATGGACTGGCAGTGGACAACAGACAAACATTTCCATGTCAGGCCATGGCTCTGTATGTAGCCAAGGCTAGCAGCAAGACACATCCTTCTTTAGGAGTTAATACTGAGACCCCTACTGCTCAGTTATGCATGCAGTACCTTATACAGAATTTACTTATTTGTGTATTTATGTGAAGTTTGTTAACCAAGTAGATCCACTGAGTTCATGGCCAATTTTCAGGAGTGAAACTGGGGATGTTACAAAAAAGTATTACCCAGGTAAAATCCCCAGTCCCTTTCCAGTGCTGACTTGGCAGCTAGAATATAACGATATTAGGATATATATATATATATATATATATATATATATATATATATATATATATATATATATATAAATAAATAAATATATATATATATATATATATATATATATATATATCGGTCTACTTGATTCACTGAAAACTCATTTCACTGAATTTCAATTCACCCTCAAAAAATCGCTGAAAGCTCAAATCACTGAAAACTCATTTCACTGAATCACATTTCACTGAATGTAAGTACTGTTGGGCAAATAAAATGCATATGCCCTTTTTCCCATTGTAGTGTGATCCTGGAGTAAGTATATATAGTTGGGGGGGTGTGGGGTACAACCCCCCACACTGAGCCACATGCACAAACCAGGAACATCATAGAGCGCAGGTTTGGGCTTCTAAAGACACTGTTCCTGTGCATTGATATATCTGGTGGAGCCCTACAGTATACTCCAGCCACATGTGCACAGATATTCACAGTATGTGCTATGTTACACAATCAGGTCCTGCAGAAACAGTTGCAGCAGGATCAGCTAAGGGAGACACCCCCCCCCCACTAATGTCCAGGTCATCACAGCCACAGTCACAGGAGGACTTGGGCGAGGAACCCCCTGCTGATGTCCCTGTAGGCAGATGTAGGCATGCCCAGTGGTTTTGGCTAAGAGATAACAGATAGCACATTCAATGACAACCTAGGGATCTAGGGACTAGCACCTTACTCCTACTCACATACAGATAGTAACAGTGATGCCAGCCAATGCCCAAATCCTGTACCTATCCATGTATTGGATGTGTACTGCTTGCATCACGCAGAGTCAGCCCTGAAATATAGTCCTGTCAACTGCTGCACTTACAAGGTAAGTCAATAACCTACAGAGTAGTATAATGGATTATTATGTTAGGTCATTGTAGCTATGGATTGGCTACAATATGCAGGCACCTATACTGGCCTATTTGGACAGACAGTACATCCACATGGAACTGCTGACACTCATTCCAGTAACACATCACCATTTGTATGTGGTAGGCCTCATGCATGAAATATTCATGCAGTCCTAGTGTAACAGATTACTGGTACATCATTCAAGGGACATGTTAGACAGGGAGGTCAAATAATAGACTGTGCATCCTAGTAGAACATGTGCATTATCTCCTCACCCCCAAAACAGCACTGTCCTCATGTTACTGCCATAACACTAACAGTACGCTGTATGACCTCTCACACAGTTAGTATGCCACAAAGGATCAGTACTGTAATGTACAATCTGAACATACATTTTATGTGTAACTTAACTGGGAATAGCATAATACACGTTTATGCAGGTGATGGTGTGGTGAATTATTATTTGCTCATTTAACAGCTTCTGTGGCTCAAAGGACTAACACAGGTAGGTAGTGTGACTGTCTCTGTGTGTGCCATACTAGTATGACTTATTTCACATATTAAATACACAACTGCATCTGTGCCAACTTAGACGGCACAGTGATGCAGCAGTAGCTTTGTTGCCTCACAGCAAGAAGCTCTCTGGTTTGATTCTTGGCTGGAGTGCCTTCTGTGCAGAGTCTGCATGTCCTGCCTGCATTCGTGTGGGTTTCCTCTGTGTGCTCCGGTTTCACCCCACATTACAAAGATGTGCATCTGGAGCGCGTTTCTCCTTGGGCCTCCACTGAAAATTGGCTTGGTTCCACATCAGACTTTCCTGGTTAACAAATGTTAAATAAATAAATAAATAAATATATAAATATATAAATAAATTTCTAGGACCTATTTAAACCCTCCTTCAGTACTATTGAATAAGGTATTATCACAATTGTAAAGGCTGGGACTTAAAACCATATATCAACATGTGTATGTAGAACTTACCTCTAGTAGCTCCTGGAATATGATGTAGTATAACAATATAATAACAGTTGTGAATGAAAAATTGTGATGTGGTGTAAGTCATATAGAATTGACATAGCCATATGCAACACACTGAGAAATAAATCAGAACAACCAGGTGTTGATGCACTCTTGATAGGATGGATAGCTGCATGGCTTACATATAGGACATGGCAAGTATCATACAGCAATTGGTCAATTGATATCTGTTGTTACAGTCAGGGTCTCCCACAGAGAGCTGTACTAGGGCCACATTTATTTACATATCTCTGTACACCTATCTTTGTCATCACAGTTGTTCTGTAGTCTATGCAGATAGCTTGTAACTGGGTGTACTGTTTAAATGTGTTACAGAGGGCTTATCTACACAATAATTTGGCCAGAGGAGCATCAGATGCTGTTAAATACATCAGAAAGTAAGCATATGACATGTGGAAGACAGAAAGGAGAATATTACCTACAGCACACAGTGAATGAAACAGTAGATTCATTAGAGGAATTGAATATATAGGTAGATCCAACTTGGTGTTTTCAAAATCACCTCAGAATCCCAGCCTGCAGTACAGCTGGGTGTGGGATGAAGCCAATCTATGCAACAGTAATTCCCAAGTGTAAGTAGTGTGCCTCCAACTTGCAAGTTGCTAAGCAATGTGCAAACAAGCCAGAAATGCCACTCAGCATGCTCACACACTTAGGTGAACATAGTGCAAATCTGTTGCCCTCGCACAAATTTGTTTACAGAAATATATATTTCTTAAATATTTATATATTTATAAACATATATATATATATATATATATATATATATATATATATATATATATGTATATGTAGTGTGCATGTCTGTATTACCCAACATACACAGATCAGGGTGGTGAGTCATACGACGTCTCCCTAACAGGCCATGTGAAACCTTTGAAATCTATGGTGTGGTATATGAATATGTATATGTATTGTGAAGTCATATATGTGTATCTACACCATCAACAACACTCACATTCACCACATCCCTCTGTGTCTGTTGATTTCACCAAACATACATCAGCAATAGAGCAATTGGTGTAATGTATTATGGTGTGTGTCCACTAATTCACAGGGTAAATCTACTTTTGCCACAGGCCTGCACATACAAATGCAAACAGGCAAATATACCCAACACACATACTGTTGACAAATTGCTAGGCTACAAAACAGTTCTCTGAATGTTAAGCTACTAGCTGCAGATGACAGTAGGAAGTTGTGACTATGCAGGTCTCCAAACCTGTTAAACAAAGGGCTTGTTTGTGTTCTGTAGGATAACTTCACCTGCAGTCAGATGTAAGCTGTGACATGTGCGATAAGTGCAGTGTTCTGTAGTGTGTACAACTAGATAGGTAGGGGTTTTAATCTCACTCCAGCCCACTTGGTGAGCATATGTGTGTGTATGTGCATCCCCCTACAAAACAAATGTGAAGGCAAAACTGCAATGGTTCTGCACTTTTTGGCCTTTGAACTTGATGCAGGCCTCTAAAACCTCATCCTCCACAAGGTCTGCTGATGTCATCCACCATAAGAGTACCTGACACCGTGCAACTATCAGACTTAAGCCATGATGCATGCGATAAATACTGTGATCTACAGTGTGTACAACTACATATGTCGGGGTTCTAATCTCACTCCAGCCCACTCGGTGTATGTATGTGCATCTCTTTATAAACCAAGTGCGAATCCCACAATGACTTAAACACCAGGAGGGTTTTGCAGTGTTTATGGCCTAGTAGGTGATGCAGGCCTTCAACTTCTTGTTCTCTACAAGGCCTGCTGATGTCATCTACCATAAGAGTACTTGATGCCATGTCACTGTTGGACTTAAGCTATGGCACGTGTGATAACTACTATGGTCTGTAGTGTGTAACACTAGAGAGGTAGGGGTTCTAATTTCAGTCTAAGTAACATGGTGTGTGTGTGTGTGTGTGTGTGTGTGTGTGTGGGTGTGTGTGTGTGTGTGTGTGTGTGTGTGTGTGTGTGTGTGTGTGTGTGTGTGTGTGTGTGTGTGTGTGTGCTGCATACATACATTGGTAGTGTTAATGTTCTAATAGCATTGATGTTGGTGTGTATGGATGTTGGCCAGTGTTTTACATCAGCCTTTGGTATCATAGTATCATTGTAATGTACTAGGCTAAGGGCCCTAGGGACCTTATAATCCTAGACCAAGTTTTACCCTTATTAACACAATCAACAGCTATTGCCCCTGTCCAGGAGGTACACAGGTAGAACAACTGTGGTGTAATAATGGTCACCTATCCATTTGTGCAGACTGGATCTGTAAAGGCCCAATGGGGTGTTCTGTTTGACATGAAGTGGAAGTCTGTTCCAAAGTTGTGTTAACCTCTGGCAGACAATTATCTCCCTCCAGCAGGTTTTAGTAATGTTACATACCAGGTTAAGGTCTTAAGTGTGAGTAAATTAGTTGTCCATTTAAGTTATGCATGTGCAGCATTTCCAATAAAGCAAGGTCAGAGATTGCCTGGTATGGAGGGTAGAGATCACCTCTGGGTAGTATTTGTGACACACAGTACATTGACGGTGATTTCAGGCAATCCCCATAGGAGAGATGCTGAAGACTTGAATCCCCATTGTGAAGTCCATTTGTGGCCTCCCCAATTGCCATAGCTGTTTAGAGAGATACATAACAAATGGGTCATTACACTCAAATATTGGCCAGATGAGGGAAGACTATATGGAGGTTATAAATTCTTTTACCAGAGAAAATGCCCTCACGTATTACATGAGCAGGATAGACTGTCCAGCTCTGTTAGAAATGCTACATCTAACGAAATACCAATTCCTCCACACCACATGCTCCAGTGACCTCAAACCCATTACCACAATCAACAGAACATGCTGGACAGACAGGTTCATAACCTAGAGACTGCCCTTGCTATGAAATAGACTTCCCATACATGTCAAACAGAGCACCTCACTGGCTGTCTTCAAGAGAAACCTTGATGAGTGGAATAGAAAATTCACCCCGGGATCACTCCAGTGGCTCTACTCAACAGAGGCACTGGGAACTAAGGTCGTGTGGCACGATGTCAGGCTAATCCTATGGGCTAGGTTTGTAAAGTCTCCAGGGCCATTAGCCTAGTACACACCTATGAACCTATGTTTCCATGATCCCACTATATCCACTGTGTAGACATGGTGATCCAAGTTAAGATATTTGTCAACATGTGTCCCCAGGTCTCTCACCCCTGAATATGTATATAAGGTGTCACTATTGTTGTGGTACTTAGCAGGAACACCGCTGTTACCAAATGGTGTGAGGATACATATACTTGCATTGACTTTATGGCTATGTGTGTGGCATAATCATCTGTTCATGTAACAACCTCATGTAGGAAGTTGCAATGATGTGGAGATTCTATGACTGCTCCCAGCTAGTAGGCATCATGAAACATTGTCAGCAGCAGACATTTACATTGTGCTTGTACTTTGGAGAAATGGATTCCAAACAGTAGATGACACAAGACCTAGCCCTGGGGAACACCACTGGTTACAGCTCTGCTTTTGGAGGTGGACTCCCCTCATTTTACTATATGACTTCTATCAATGAGCCAGTTAACAACCCCTCTAATGATATAAGGGTTGAGGCCTAGTTGGGTGAGTTTGTGGATGATGCCTGAGTAGGGGATACTGTTAAATTCCTTTTCTAAGTGCAGGTAGCTTGTGTGCACAACTTTTCCATCAGCCAGGTCCTTGGTGACTGTCTCAAAGACATCCATCAGGATTAACAGGCATGATCTCCCTTTAACAGATCCAAACTGAGTAGGGTAAACAAATTTAACATTACCTACATTCTTGTTGATAATGTCCATTATGATCTGCCACATGGCATTACAGATATGGCTAATGAAGATGATAGGCATATAGTTTCTGGGGTCAGTGGACTCACAATCTCTGTGCAATGGGATAACAGTGGCTGCTTTCCAGGTAGGTGAGAATGAAGCTAGTGCTTACATTATGAATTTGAAGAGTTCTCAAGTTGTTACAAGTCCATGTTGGAGCCCATGTAGGACACAGCTTGGAAAGTTATCATGTCCCATAGATGTGTTTCTGTCCTTAGAGAGACCAGTTATGACATGTTCTGCAGGCATACAAGATAGGGGACAGGTGGTAGGGATGACATGCAGTACGTGTGTTGAGGAGAGGAAGTGAGGTTTCGCAGAACCTGTCAGCCAAAGGGTCAGATATGTCTACAGCACCAGTATATGTGGTAACATGACAGACAAGTTTGGCACTAATCAGTCCCTTTCCTTTTAGGTTACAGATGTAACTGTCGAATGCCTTGTCATTACCCCATGTGGAGGAAGCTTATTTGGACCCATACTTTGTTTTGGAGGATTTTGCATCACTTCTTATCTGCTTGTTCATGCTGCTGAGGTAGTGTTGCTAGTTCAGGGGGGGTCCCTCCCTCCTACTATTAGGGTGCAATGTCTCCAACTTATTGTAAAGCCTGTTAATGGCAGTTGTCCACCAGGCAGGGTTGATCTGCACCTAACAGGTACAGCCGATGCAATGCAGTTATACAGCTGTTTGTATAGGGCATTGGTGTAGAGCTCAGCATGGTTGCCAATTCCTTCTGAGGGGGGAGGTGCAGTGAAACTATTGATACCATCCTGTAAGAGGTTATAATCTGCTTTGTTGATAGTTATGACTTTATTTTCTGCAAGGGAGGAGCAGGGTGTTAGGTCTGATACTTACACTGAATGAGACAAATTAGTTGTCAGAGCTCACCAGGGAGGTGCACACAGTGGGGGTGTTACAGTGGTCCCTCATATTGGTAAGCACACCATCTTGTATGTAGGCTTCCCTTATGGGGATGTCAACCGGCTGGTCCAGGGCAATGAGGTAGAGACACCTTTGTGCAAATGATTCTGTGCATGACTAATATACCCTGTTGGTGGGTAGTTACAGTCACTCAACACCATGATGTCAGGATGTATCATGATAGACTCAAGTAGATGCAAATAAGCAGAGTGGGTGTCCTGATTTGTGGAGGGGCTCCTGTAGCTGGCAATTACTTGAATAGGTGCCTACCCAAACTGACTGCAGGGTATCATATTGTGTAACAATTTGGATGTGTATGTATCCTTAATGAATATTTATACACTGCCACCATTACTTTGCATGCCTTCAGTTTGAGGTCTACACACGTGTAAAGAATTGTACACTGGTATGGCTGTATTGCTCTCCACAGCCTTGATCCAGGTGTCTGTGACTGGACAAATGTCTGCTTCCTCCAAGGTGAGGTCAGCTTCCAGTGTGTCTGAGGTTGTTTGTAGACAGGCTTTTTACAGTGGTATTTTGTACCTGGGACACCACCTCAAAAGGGCACTATGGGGGTGCCGAGAGCCTTAGCCAGTAGCCAAACTCCCACAGGTGACAGATGATGACCATCTATTCCAAGGCATCAAAGTGTGTTGAAGATGTCAGCTAGGCCAGCAGATAGTGAATCCCCTTCAAATGACACCAGAAGCTAAGCCTAGTATTGAAGCCAATCATTTTCCTTTGAGAGCTCAGTCATGTCTCTCTTCATACAGTCCAGAGAGGTATGTCTCATGTCATACACAACAACAATAAATATGACATAGTCATAACAGTACCTGCTGTTCACAGACTTCAGTGTATGTGTGATATGCCGTATCAGGGCATCTCACAGACAGTTGACTGCATCCTTTCACTTATGTAGCCTGTTGGGAGGGACATCAATGTGTGTCATGACGTAATCACCTATGGCTAATATGTTTCATATAGTTTTTTGCCTTAAGGGTTAGAGGGGTGAGACAGTGGTGAGTGAACTATTATGTGTACTGTTTTGCAGAGGTAGTATTATATGTAGCATGCTTGTGTTACTGTTTATGAGGTGTCTGGTGTGCATGTATGTTACTAGAAAGGAGCTCTGCATATGTAGGTATGTGTTTTGTGGTTTTGGGTAGAGAGGGAGGTGAGGTGTGCATGTTGACAACCTGCTCGTTGTCGGATATATCATATGTTTACAGTGAAGATGTGGACGTCCTTGCATGCACTGAAAATGTGTACAACTTTGCAGTGATTAGTTTGCCCTTGCACATCTAAAATGCCTGTCAAATAACTAGGCAGCTACTGGATGATGTGAGACATGATATGGGAACACAGTGTTGTGTTCCAGGAGCATAAATGTGTAATATAACATTACTAGGACATGTGGGAGGAACAGCAACATTGTCCAAAGGTGGCTACCCCTCTGCAGTAGGCCTCACAGCCATGTCACCCAGATCACCACCATGACACACCTTAAGAGCAGGCTGCTTGATTTGCTGTGAGACTTGTATCTAACATGGGTCACTGGCACTATGGTGCTTGATACATCAACCTTGGGCATCTATGTCAACTGACATTCACTATTATATTGTTATGCAGCAGCTGTGGTCCTTATCACCATCAGGTTGGTACCCTAGTGAAGCCCTATGACCTTGGAACCCATGGCATAAGACATGCAAATGTCAAATGACTGGTCTGGTTGTTAATCAAGACATCTACCTGGAAAAGACTACAAAATGCCTACACAGCCTTGCATCATCTGGGACAAGTGTGTGGATCAACAAACATGCTGTGGCCTGCTTCATATCTTGAGCTTGGTGCTAATAGTTTGTTTCATGTGAGAGAAAGAGAATGGGAGATTTGTATCCCAGCAGAGTGTGGCAGTGGTGAGACCAGTAGTAGTAGTAGTAGTCAGGCAGCAGCAATTCTGGAGACTCCCCACTTTTCAGCAGTCAGCACAAGGTAAGTCTTTGTTTTCAGTAGGGACTGCTTGATTAGTGTCTAACTTCAGAATAACTGCCTTTATACTCCAGCCTTAACTGTACATGGTGTACACATTACTTTCCCCTCCAGTGGTTGGCAGTGCTCTGTACGGACTCAGAAGTCCTATGTAACATTCTACTCTTGCTGTACTCTAGTGCCTCTGTAGCTGTAACATATCTGGGGATCAATGACATTTTACCAGTACAGTTCTACGACAGGCTTACTGATGTAATCCTGTTCCCCATAACTATATTCCACCATGTGCATCATGTTAGAGAGAAAAAGATTACATACCTGATGGAGTACAATACACCTGTTTTGAAAAAAAATCAATATATATATATATGTCTTGTGCGAATGAGTTCATAGGAAGTAACCCTCATACACAATCGTTTTCCCAGTTAGTATTTTTCCTTTTCAAGTTGGTCCTCATTAGCAGGAGATTACCTCAGAAGCAGTCTGTGGTTGAGTAATGCTAACTGAAGTATAAACAGATGATCTGCAGTATAATCGGGCAATCTTCTGCAACTATTGCAGGTGATTTAAGGCCTCAGTGTAGAATCCATCCCCTTTCTCATATGATGGGCTGGAAATGTTAGGTAGAAATACTATGTCAGCACAGAGAGGATGTTTGTAGTAGCTATTTCTTACACACATTTAAGTATGTGCTACAGGCTGCAGCTGATGCTACTGCTTCAGGCAATAAGCATAGTGAGATAGGCTGCAAAATGTGAAGGGCAACAACACTTATGAGTAAAGGTGTGACCACTGGCAGCTCTGGTGTACAACCATAGCCAGACTGGGGGATATTGAGGTATGTGTTTAAGGTAAGTATGTTAGCCAAAGGTATCATTAACACAGTAATAAGCAACATGTTTGTTATTTCCATCAACAACATAGGGGGTACATATGCCATTATGCCAACCATTTGGGCAAATGCCAAGCCATGTGTTACATTATAGTAGTCATTTGGAACGTGTGTGCAGGCATTCCTTGTTGCTAGCAGACCTCCATATGTGTATTAGGTGTGGGGCTGTGCTAATCTGTAATATCATTAGCACATGATTGTGTGCTGCAGTCTGATATTAGAGGGCCTCCATTGCCTTACCTAAGTTAAAAATCCCTTTGAATGCATATTAATGCATGACCTCACACTCTATGCACTTTGTGGTGTTGCTATAGGGCTATGTCAGCTGTTTTCCTATCTGCAGACCTTTGACTTCCATCATTGAACAGCAGACATTCCAATTGAAATGCATTGGGTGGATAAATAGTTGATGAGACTGTCAGTCATTGCAGAATTCATAATAATGTATTTTTAATGCTACACCCCTCTTGGTTTGAACTCAGGACCATGTGTATCAAAATGTTCTGCTTACAAAGCATTCAACAGAGTGAGCTACTGAGTCACTATTACAGCAGGTGTATTTTTCAATATATATGTGCACACTTACAGGCTGTGACATACCTCATTTACATCCATTATTATGTGCATAGGTTTGATAGGGTTGTATTTCTCCGACCAAAGTCCCAGTTAAACATCTATTTTGCCATTAATGTATTAGCAGGTGTATTTTTATACGTTGCTGATAGAAGTGCATATTTACCTGCGGTGACACCTCATTTACATCCATTATTCTGTGTCTGGCTTTCTAGTAGTGTATTCCTGCGCCAGACTCCAAGTTACCCTCCCATTTTTTTCCATTACTCTTTAAGCAAATTTGTGCGACTCAGTGTGATGTATGGCACTGCTTGAACACGTTTAATGATGTTTACTTGCCAATTGTTATGTTTTGCATAAACCAACTATTTTAAATAACAGCTTTGTGGCTTTGTGGGTTGATGCACTGGTCTGCCAGTGGAATGGCCCTGGGTTTGAGACAGGGTGCAGGTGTACATTTTTCATGTGATTATTTCACAGACATAGATCAATTTAGCACCATTTAGCTATCTTAGCAATGCTGTGCGACATGCTGCATCAGGCAAAAATCTTTAAAGAAAAGAAAAATGGGGAGATAGGACAGTGGTGAATTGGGGTGTAAGCAGGAGAAAAACATAGTGAAAAGCAGGTAGGTATGTGCAGGAAGGGTGTAGGAAAGAACCATAGCCATCCATTTCTTGTACATCAACAAGTGTGCACTTTGCCAGACTTTGTAGATGACTTTGGACTGTCACCTCCAGAGAGAGGAGTGAGGACAACATAAGTGTTTTGTGAAGCCAGTTGGACCAAACTGAGTGTGTCCAGTGGACACATGAGCAAACTAAAGAGCTGTGTATGGGACAATATTTTTTTGGGGGAAAGGTGCCCATTTTATTTTCTTTTTAGGTAAGAGTGGAATGTTGGGGATGGGACATAGGTACGTATGGGGGATGTAAGTTAGGAGGGTGAGGAAGCATTTGCAGACAGACAAGACAGAAAAGACAGCAGACAGAGTCAGTGTGGGACACAAGAGGGGGGTAAACACCTTGGTTGGGGAGGGTATTGTGGAATCCCAGTCCCATGAGCATCACACACTGTAGCAGTGTGACTCAAGTCCTCGCCCATGGGACTGTCAGTACTGCTCTTTCACTGTCCCTGTGGTGGCAGTGGTGGATGCCAGCATCTGGGATGGCACCGCCCCACCAGGATGGACAGCATGCTCTCCATCTAGCGTAGGCATGCACCAAGAGTTCGCCGCAGCAACCCACACACCATACCTTGCAGGTTTTCATGGGTGATAAAATCACCCCTCCACTTCTGCTACCTGAGGGGCATCCAGCCACAGCCTGTGGGGCAAAACCACCTGACACTGCAGGTAGTGCAGGGGCAGCAGAGAGGCCACCACCAGGCTGCAGCCCAGATGTGCTGGACCCAGTGCCACAGCCAGGGGAGTCAAGGTATGGAGATTGCTTGGAACTGACCTTCCTTGTCATGCTGTAGAAAAGAAATATAAACATAAGGTTAGAATAAACATAACCAAACAGATGTTAGTGTTAATGTTATAGAACATAATAATGAGTAATCAAATGAAATATGGAGGATTATAATAAGGATAACAACAGTAAGTAGCATTAGTACAATTATTTTAACGGCGAATCAATATGAAATTATACATAAGACCAACATAACAGGGTGTAAATAACATTAATAAATTGAAGAGAAGGGTTGGGGTGACAGAGAGAAAAATGCCATTAGTAACTTTGCAGGTAATATTACTACACAGACTATTACTACATACCTCTACATATAGTACAGTGTCAGTTGGGAGTACAGTGAATGCAACTACTGTATAGATGATGCTGCATGTACATAGCCCTCAACCTGCTAGCATGGGACAGTATGGGTCAAGCTGTAACACATGGTGGGACAGAGGCATACCTACTGGGTACAGCTGAACATTGTGTGCTCATTCATTAGTAGCAAGTTGTTCTGATACTGCATTTGCCACTGAATTGCTTTCCTAAAAATGTTATTATCTGTGAACTAAGGACCTGACATATGGGGCATTACTCATTAGATTCCAAAAATCATGAAAGTTGACAGGTTTGTTCGTGTACACTACATAGAGTAGACAGGCATTGAATACTTAGTTGTCTGCCATGGGATTAGAAGCACAGTCCTGCTTTAAACTTTATTGGTAATGCACCTTAAAATCTGGCATTTATACACATGCATATCTGGCCAGAATTTCAGCAACCTTACCCATATACCTTGTTCCTCTAGTGGGTGGAATACATAGCATTATTTGTCACAAAATGGCCAGAACACAGGCTTGGACATTACTGTGGGTATTGCATTATATTTATCAGACAGTTTTTCTGCATTCTTTAGTCATGTTCCTTCTACAATTGACTGGAGGCAGGTTAGAACACACATGCAGTGAATAACAGAGTAGTGCACACCTATTTGTCTGAAAACAGTACATTTCACAGCACCAGCACCCTTTAAAATGTATTGATTGCTGTTGCTCTGAGTCTGGCATGTACAGCATAGATAGCTGTGTCAGGTCTGGAAGAAATAACCCATATACCCTCATTACTTGAGTGCAACCTACAGCATATATCACACAATGGGCCAAGCAGAATAGTGGTCCACTGGTAATCTGTGTAGACCCCATAATCAACTGTTGCTTGGATGCTATACTATACAGTACTGCATGTTTTGTTCATTTAACTTGTTTTAATATTTCAGGTAGGCAGTGACTCTTTCTTACACATATTACATTTCCCAGGTATATTATACATGGCCATTATGACTGCAAATGTTATAAATAATTTATTTTGACAGTACATTATGCCTTAGGTTATCACTTTGAAATTACCCTCCTTACCACACTCATGCCTCATCATGGCCAGGCACCCTGCATAGGACTGCACATTGCGAGTTCACTCTTCTGCAGCTATTGTAAGAGAAGCAAACCATTATGTATACCAGTTTTGCACAGACTCAGCTTGAACATTTCCACAGTGATGCCAAATATACTTACATATCTGTGAGGTCTGCCCAGCCCGAGCTTTTTGGACCCAGGTGTCCAAGGTTCCCCTCTTTCTCTGCTTCAGGTTGCCATAGTGGTGATGACACTTCTCACCAGTGTGGGGGATACTAGTAGTACTGGTAACTTCCCTAGCCAAATGAACTCATGCCTCAGACTTACATTCTGAGCCCTGGTAATCACCCTGCAGCAGCCAGGGTTTATAGTTCTTAACCAGGAGTCCAACAAACACTTTAGACTACTGCACACCCCACTTCTGCACCTGAAAGTCTGCTCCCTCACCAGCACCATCAGGCATATCCACAGCCAAGTGAGATCTTCAATGAATGGTGTGAAATTCCTGCCTATTTGCCTTAATATAGGCTGCATTCCTGCCCTTAAACTTCATACTGTAACTTTCAAAACAGTGCTGCATTGCTTAGCATCATGCAAATGTGCACAACCATGTTTAAGTTGAGCTTAGCAATGTGCAAATAGGAAAACCGATGACCATGTTTAAGTAGTGCTTAGCATCTTGCAGCTTAACTAAATGTAATCATTTTCATATTTTGAATTAAACTGCCATTTCAGTCACATGCCACATTTTCACATCACTAAATATAAAAAGGTATGACTGCTCAGGACTTCAACCCAGGACATACTACACATAGGGCATGAGTCAACCTATGTATCCACTATGTAATACAGACAGCTGGTCTATCTTAACATATACTACTAAGGTGCCTGTCAGCATTTCTAAGCACTGCACTATGCCGCTCCAACAGGCAGAAATATATAAAAAAGCAACAATTGATTACATCTGGTTTCTCTCTTTAGAACTATGGCAGGTGTGTGGCATGTACGTGTAAGTGCAGCTTGACATCACTAAGCACCATGCCGTGCCACACAAACAGGTAAAAATATATATAAAAACAAAAACACACAACAATTGATTACAACCCGTTTCTATTTTTAGAACTATGACATGTGTGTGGTAAGAATGTATAAGCGTAGCTCGAAATCGCTAAGCATGTGCCACGCCATGCAAATAGCCACAGTAAAACAAAAAAAAATAAAATAAATATTTCAAGCATAGCAGAGTACATTAGACAGATTATTGTCCTGTGCTTACCATCCATCCAGGAGTTTTTTGGACAGACAAGTATGGGACAGCCTGTACACTGTTGCTTACATGGATTCAATATGTGTGTGTGTGTGTGTGTGTGTGTGTGTGTGTGTGTGTGTGTGTGTGTGTGTGTGTGTGTGTATATATATATATATATATATATATATATATATATATATATGTACAAACAGGCAAATATAATGGAAAAATAAAGAGCTAACATAGGCCATCACACACTACCTTATGTGACTCACAAAGGACATGGAATATTTAACACTAGATACTGGGTTCCAATGTTATACTAGTTGTTAATTTGCAATCTGTCTGCAGATGATAAGTAAATGTGTACAGAAGTTTTAAAGATATGGATAGAACTCAGCTCCCTGATTTGGCTGTGCAAGGAATTCCATAAGATGGTTATAGCATATAACAATCTACATCATCTAAAAACACAAGCTTTTATTTTACTTTTTTCTTTTATGTAGACAGAGGGTTCTCATGCTTGAGGGCTATGTTTCCAACAGCACATCCCCACCTGTGAAGATGGGGAGTTACTAAATGTAAATCCCACCCACTGACAACAGATATGTGATAAGTAGAACATGGGTATAAATCTCACCAACTACTACCAATTAATATGTGATAATCATGGTGGTAAATCAAGGGTATAGTGTCTAAATCCAGACTGCTGTAAACCAATTAATATGTGAATGGCTAACCAGTCTTAAGGTACACTAAATGCATGCTGATTCCTTGGGAAATAATCAACACATGCCATACTATGTAAGCTGCAGGTCAGAGTTATAATTCCTGACTTCTCACTATTTCACCCACCTTCCACTGAGACCAGCACCTTCCACTGCAATCTAAGCAACAGTAATTGAAATTGCCCCAAATTATTTTGTTTACAAAGCATACACACAGTATTCCAGGCAAGGGCTATAAACAATGACTTTAGTAACAACATCCTCTCTACAAATTTATAGTGATATGGCCTTCTGCAAGACTTTCCTGGCAACCAAGGCTCTTTAAAATAAGCCAACCTTTAAATATTTGAATGATAGCGTTTAACTTTAAAGAGTTACTATTCAGTCGGTGGAGCCCAAAGAGTGGTAAGTACACCAGGTTCAAAGAACATGGCATTAATCTCAAAATAAATAAATACATCCATAAATAAATAACTTACCAGCCACAAGTACTTGAAACTGATTAATAGAGCTCATTACTTGTCATACACAAAATAAAGCATTCCACTTGAAAACTATATATATATATATATATATATATATATATATATATATATTTATATATATATATATATATATATATATATATATATATATATATATATATATATATATATATATATATATATATATATATATATATATATATATATATATATATATATATATATATATGTATATATATATATATATATATATATATATATATATATATATATATATATATCTACATATATACACACACACACACACACACACACACACACACACATATATATATATATATATATATATATATATATATATGTATATCAGAATACCTCTCTATAAGAATTTAAAAAAAAAAGGTCTGAGCATTCAGGTGATATGCAACAATCTCTATCAATTATTTTAGTCTTAGATAATTTATATAAATATATATGGTACCATATCTGCTACTAGCTTTCAAGATGAGGATACAGTTCATACATTTCTTGCATGCATCTCTGTGTATCATCATATTCCAGAAGATTAAACACAGGAAGTCTTACAGCTTATAGTGTCTATTTATAAGAGTCCCCAGCTTTCCTGGTTCTACAGCTGCAGATATATGTATATTTTGGGGGGATAGTCCTAAATGACATAATGTCCTTTGATCCACTGTAGCATCATCAAAGAGAATTGGGTGATTGAAAATATGTACACGACAGAATTAGTTTCACTTTTAAATTTCATTGCATCCCCATAGTAGAAAATGTAGAATTTTTATATACAATTTCACACAATTCATTTAAAGTGTATTGTTCATTATCTAAATCAATAGCTAAGTAATAAATATTTGGAGTAGGATATAACCTCCTTACTATGTACACTGCCAAATTATGCAGTTTTTGAAACAAAAGGTATGCTGTTTTTGCATTTTATTTTGTTGGCAATGGCGGCCCACTGAACACTTTCATCAGAGCTGAAAATCCTTGCCATGAAGTCATGAAAGGCTGAACCAATAATGCCTCACTACCTAAATTAATGTATAAACTACTTTATTTTCATGTTAAATGCATTAAAATTAGTTCCTTTCTTCATAGAAAAATAAAGTCTCAACTAGTTCTTGCAAACGGAACATCTCACATTGAACATTAACATATCATGCTATAGTGGCGAAGCCATGATGTAAATAAGATTCAGCTCCTGTAAATAGGTAAGTATCCTTTGGATAAGCATTAAACCACAGCCACATCTGCTTCAGTTAGTGGTAGCTCTAATGGATGTAAAATATCCCAGTGCATGTATCAAAAAGAGTAGGGGAAGTTTTCTGTTGCCTTCCCAAATTTCCCCTAATAGGATAAATACCACTTCTGATCTCCCTTGGAAAAAGGCTATTAGCTTAGTGGGATTAATCCAGTCAAGAAAGGCTAAATAAATAAATAAATAAATAAATAAATAAATAAGAAAATAAATAATTACCCACATACTTAGCAGTTGGATAGAAATCTTTGCACAGTATCTACCACAATGTCATAGTATGGGTTTGGAAATAGAGAAAAGTCTGAGTAAACAGTAAAACTAAAAAGTTAAACAACACACCAATAATCTTAATTTTTAGCAAAATCACAAGGAACTTTATCATAATGGATGCAATGGGAAAAAAATCATTTTTAAGGCAAAGATGCTACAAACATGACCAATAAACTTTAAAAGTGACATATTTGCTAAAAGACAAATGCAATGTTATCTTTTTGCTTGTATTTTTCTGGAGTTGCTTGCATTTCTTCTTAATTTAGTAACACATTACTACAGCTTAGTTCATCTTTCCTGTATTCCTCTTCTGAAAAAAAAACAGTCATTTTACTCAGCTTATCACAGTTTCAACCTTTCTCCCTACTCCCTAAGCTCAAGTGAATTTTGTTGGAAAACACTCAAGAAATGAAATAAAAAAAGTTATCCCAGATTTTACAGTACCTTTTGCATTTTAGAATAAAATAGGACTCTTTTGCCATTTTACCTGCTAGTTCTTTGCTTTAACAGTTATTTTACCCTTTATAAATAGTTCTGAGGAGACTGACCAGTAAATCCCTATCAAATTATTTTCATAAACCATCATATACACAAAGCACCTGAGTTTGCCTGTTAGGGTAGACTTGCATAACATGGAAATGATGATGTTTGTGTTTCTGCCTGCTACCTGGTAACTCTATAACTCTTACTTTTTTCACAAAAGTAAAAGGTCCCTGCAATACTGCTTACAACTTATTATGATGAACAGGAATATGCAACATTATGTTTTGCCTAATTGTAGACTGTGGTGGTGGTGCTGCGGTAGCGTTGTTGCCTCACAGTTAGACGTTGCCGTTTGATTCTCAGTTAGAGCATCTTCTGTGTGTGGCGACATGCATGAATGGGCGTTCCTTCGTTGAAGGTTGTGCGTTAGGCCCGGCAAGCCAGCATGTAAAAATCTACTGTCAATCATTAGCGGACCAGAGTTCCGCTGTGGCGACCCCTAACCAGGAAAAGCCGAAAGACACAAACAATGTTTTGCTTAATTGTATAATATCAGTCTTATTAGTCCTGCCATATCAAAATTGTTGTTGCTGTTCTGCTTGTGATTGTTCTCCTGTTCTAGTTTCATACATGTCCAAAGCTTAGTTACACATACTTCACAACAGAGTCCTTGGGGGAGTCACAATTTTCCTCCCTCTCATCATAAATTAACTCTAGAGCTCTCCTCATCCTGTGATCACAAGATAATTTAAATGGTAAAACAGTGGATTCTTAGGTCACCTCCCTTTCTACAAGAAAGCTCAATCTTATTTAGCTCTGCAAATAAGTCTCTGTGTTCACAGTATGACACTGGCTCTGAAATATTGGTTTATTTCTGAAAACACAAGAAAGATACTACAAGGTTGGCTTGCAGTGGACAGAAAAACAGTTTTATATAAACTATACATTTGTGAAGGTTCCTGGAACATTATTTTCCTGAGTTTTTCCCCCACCAAAAAATGTAAGCTCTTGTTGAGGAGCTCTTGCTAATTACTTAACAGCCTCCAAAAGTAAATAATAACTTTTAAAGGAACCTGTGCCATGTCGACTGAAAAACTTTCTGAAAGTGAGGAACTTTTAAACCCTTGTGCCAAACAATAATTTTTTTCTAGTCAAAATCATCCTAATGATAAGGAAAAAGAGTTATTGGGCAGACTGTGAAAACTTCTGCCCATATGGATAGATGTGGAAATGGGGAGTTGTTCTGAAAGAATCTAGATGGCAGTGTGAAAGTTTACCTGAAGTAAGTGTGAGTGCTTTTTGTTGTGAGTTTTTCTGTAAAACAAGTCTGTATTGAATTAAAGCCACATAATTCTATGAAGCCAAAGTCTTTTGCATATTGAATTGCAGCTACTGAAGCAAAATGGAAAAAGAAAAGTATAAACATGTTAGTGGATGCTGATAAGGCCTTAGTGACCTCAACCACAACTCGCCAGAAGAAATGCACAGCTATTGACAGCATCTGAGTAGAGTCATCATCATAAGTTCATAGATTAGATTAGTACTAAGCTAACTGTCCTTGTGAGCCATTTTAAGCTTAGCCAATTATCCCTTGTGGGACTCAAACCCTGCACCTTGTGTTTGTAAGGCAAACACCTTAACCATTAGGCCACTCTCCCAACCCCTGACCCAATCATCATCATCAGCCCTATTTTTACATCTTCTACATGGTGTCATGTCAGCTGTCACCATCTCTCTTGATTCAACCCATTCTCCTACCTTTTGTTATAATCATTACAGACTCAGATTTTTCTCTCTGACAATCCATCCATCTCTTTGCTGGATGCCCTCATTTCCTCATGACTTCTTCTTATGTCTCCCAAATCTTCTTTACTGGATCATGTCCTTCTTTCCTCCACATGTGCCCAAACCACTATAATTTCTTCTCTTTGACCTGTCTCTGCAACTGGAGCTTCTTGGACTTTTGCTGTGATGTCTTTATTTCTTTGTCTGTCCCACAGCTTGTATCCTGGTATCATGCCACCTATCTCAGGCAGTTCATCTCCACTATACCTCTAGCTTCTTCATCTGCTTTGCCTTCACTGTCCAGGTTTCTGTACCATACAATACTACTAGTTGCACCACTCTTTTGTACACCTTATATTTCAACTTCTTTGACATTCTTCTGTCATACACTACCCCTGGCACTCTGCACTAGTTGACTGCCACATATCTGATTAGAATGCAGTAATAATTGTTCAGAGTTTTGAACCAGAAGCCAACCTGAATGAGAGTCCCAAACAGCTGCAACCCTCTAAGGAAACTCAGGAAAGAAGATGACATGGGGACTTACCTTGTGGCTTTCAGGAGGTAGAGGTATGTAACTCAATAGCAATGGCTCCAAGCTGATTGGGTCAGAATTCTATCATGACATTTAACTGGTAACTTATGGAAGTCATATATAGACTTAGAATCTGATGAAGCCAAAGACCACCACAAAACAAAACAACTAGTATTGTCAAAATCTGAAGCTTCACCTGAAGAACAAACCCTTACATTTCATAAATGGACATTTAGTATAGATGGACCAGTAAGATATATAATAGCTGACTTATTTTACAACTATTTTTAGATCTTCATATAATAAAGCTTAAAAATTCTAAGTGTAGCCAAGACTAAGAGGGCATTCCCTAGTAATTTAAGAAAGTGAGTATTCTACAGTCATCAGAATAGTTAGTTGTTTCAACAGAATGTCTTTTGCTAATTGAAATTTCAAACCCTAAGTTAGATTTGCCTCTTCCTGATAACAAGTCTTAAGCTATGTATTTTGTTTGCCTACAAATGAGAAAATTTACACCATTTACACCATCTGAATCAGTTTGCTTTAAATGTTCTGGAACAGGCATACAAAAGTACTGCACGGTTAGTAATAACAATACGGGTTCCTATCAGTTCATCAAAACTTCAGCAGTTCAAACACCATATGTTCAAACTGTGAAGTTCGAAAACTGATTATCGCAAAGCCATGGGCCATTTCTTTGGCTTTACTATTTTCAGCACTGTGGTAGAAAGTTATGGGTCGGGTTCAGGTAAGTGTGCGATTGTGTGGATGTTAGGGTTAGGGTGCGGGTTAGGTGAGTTAGGGTTAGGGTACGGGTGAGGTGGGTGTGCGATAGTGACAGACTTTAGAGTTAGGGCGGATTGATGAGTTAGGGTTAGGGCACGGGGTCAGGTGAGTGTGCGATAATGACGGACCTTAGGGTTAGAGTTTGGGTTAAGGTAAGTGGATAGATAGTAATGTATGTATAGTTTAGTGTAGGGTTAGATGTAGGATTTTAAGTGTATGTGTGTGGATTGCTGTTTTTTTTTGGTGTGCTTGTGTTGTGTGTGTGTTTCTTGGAACAGCGATTTTCTTCCCTGGGAAAAAAATCGCTGTTCTAAGCTTTTGATATTTTTGCACTTCAAGGTTAGAAGTTCGAACATATGGTGTTCGAACGTCTGCCATTTCGTCGAAGTGATATAGACCCTAACAATACCATGTCTAAAAACTGGTTAATGCTAATCAACAAATTGTACCTAAAAGCAGGTGTATGAAATCTGAACACATGGAATGCACTAATGTTGGAATGTTTCACTATTAGAATTGCAGAACTGACTTTCTGTCACCTTACTGCTACTATGCTTGTCAAATGTAATACTGCAGTACAGGGAAAACTGCAGGGATTTCTGGACTCATGGATCCCGATTATATTAATCAAAGCTTGGTAAGCTTGCAACATAAAATAAATAGCAAGCAGAAAATTGAAGTATGCATGAAGATAGGACGGAATACTATATAATGCAAGCAGAAATACACACCCTCTTAGAGAAAGTGTTAAGCCTCCAGCTTAACATATGATGTCATAAGTCACCAACAGTTCCAGTTTTAATGAATTAAAGAAGTTATGAGGGCAAAAGTTTCAGCCTGATGTGTTGCCAGAAGCTCACAGCTCCTGTAAATAAAAAGATGTAGAGCTGAAAAACACAAAAAAGCCAATACCTGCATTTAGATAAAAGGCCAAGATAAGGCTGATTCTAAATATGACCAAAAGAAATAAGAGAAGTCAGGGTGGGGCTTGACACAGAAGGTCACTCGTACAAAAACACTCTAGTTAAAGTAATAACATAAGTGTGGAGAAATACGGAGAAGTTGGATCTTAACAATAGACTCCAGTAGTTAAAATGCTAAGTCAGTCTAGAGTATGCTCAGGGCAGTGGGTGTATAAACTGGAGAAGAAGCATATGGATCCCATACTGTAGAAAAAAATGGAAAGGGGAACATAAAAGAGTCATAACCTACTGCCTGCTACACCATAATAGTGAGTTAGTCAGAAACAGATGTAGGATTCAGAGGGTAAAGAAAAAATGAAGCAGAGAAAGGGAAGTTACCAGTTCTGACATAAGAACAATATTTTCATGATTTGCTTTTTAGAGGATAAATTAGATGAAGAGTTAAAGTTGGTACTAGTACTTATAGAAGAAGAGACCATGGCCTCCACTTCACATAAGAAATCAGAAGAAAGAAGTACTGTCTTGGCTGACTGAAAGGTCAGTTTCAAAAAAGCCCAATGGAAAGACAATAAAATAAGCAGAAATAAAGAGAATATAGAACAACTACATGGGAAACAAGAGAAAAGAACAAGACCTACTTTATATCCTTACTTTGAACTAATAAAAGATCTGCACTACAGGATAGGATTAATCCCACGATCTTTTAGAACATGGTATTAACATATAACTACATTTTCGTTTTTTTAATTTTTTCATTTGGTTTTAAAACAATAAATAAACAAATCAATTATAAAACAAACAAATAACTATTTACATATATCTATAGAAACAAACAAATAACTATTTACATAGATCTATAGCTGATCAATACATCAACGTTATACATCAATATCAATTAATATTTTTCAAGGAAGTCTTTAAGTTTAAACCAATATTTATATGAATGTGTAATATTAGAAATTCTCATCTTTATAGTATGCAATTCACTACTGCAAACAATTTTTGCCATACTAATAAATTCAACAGAGGGGGTAACTTTACTTTTCCAAATTTTAGTAATTAATTTTCTGGCTATAGCATAAATAGACCAAAGAAGAGACACTTGGGTTTTTGAAATTATCTCAGAAATCAGAGCATTAAATAAAACTAAAGATTTAGAAATATTATAGCTATCTGACCACAGAGAGTAAATAACATTATTAACTTCTTTCCAAACAGGGGAGATGACTTCACATTCATATACCATATGCATCCAATCAGTTATTATTTCAGAATCACATCTCCAGCATTTAATTCTATTTGATTTATACATAATTGTAATATTTTTAGGATTGACAAAAGCTCTATGTAAAAATTTCCAAGTGAAAATTTTCCAATATCAAGAATATGTAGTTTTATCTGTAGATTTTAGTATTAATTTCTTGTATTCTTCAGAGAAGTCTTCATTATTAATTTCTGAGGAGGAGTTTCAATAGGAATTGTCTAAATATGTGACATCTAACTTATGAATTTTATAAATTGTGACAAATATGATTTATTTTTCATTGCATTATTATTAATATTTATTAAGAATTTCAATAATTTGGGGAACAATATTTATCTAGGTTAAATATCGTATTTACTTCTATTATCACAACATCTCCAAATATTTGTAAAATTAACAAATTCAAAGAATCTTAATTGTATTTGGACCTTCAATTTTCAACAGTATGTATATATATATATATATATATATATATATATATATATATATATATATATATATATATATATATATATATGCCAGTACAATTTAAGAACTGATGCCGATAAATTACATTACTTTGTTGTTTCAATACTAGCATTTTGTTGAAGTTCTGAGTTTCTAAGCAGTCATTTGTATATGTGAAGTTTTGGAAAGAGAAACTCATGTTATTTAAATAAAAATTTGATACGATGGTGTAACTATTTACACAAAAATCTTTTAATAACCATATAAAGCTATTAGGTACTATTTATTTATCACTGGTTGTGATATATTTATTATTTGCTAATAATATTTTTTAATGCATTTGTATTAATTTTGAATCATTAAGATGAATTTATCCACGACACTATAACTTTTACAATTGCTGAAGTTGCATACAATTGAATATCAGGAGATCCTATTCCATCAACAATTATCTTAACCTTTTCTGTGCCAATCAAAGGAAACTCTTGTTTTATTAGGATGCCAATAAAATTTAAGTGCAATATTATTTATCTTCTTCATCAGTTGTTTTGGTAGAGATAGTGCTAAAGATTGTAAGACAAACAATATTTTAGGGAGAATTACCATCTTAATAAGCATTAATAATTCTTCTGTTTTAAAGAATAAATTGTTCCAATTTCTGACTAAACTTAAAATTTTATCAACCACCTGTTGAAAGTCTGCTTGCATCATTTCTTTATTATGAGGCATAATGGTTATACCAAGGTATTTCATTTGATTGCTATTCCAATTGAAGTTAGAATATTTTTGTATGATTTTTAAAATTTTTTATTAATGAATAATGTGCTTGTTTATTATGATAAATCTTAAGTTTGAGATTTCTTCAAATTGACTCATAGAACTAATTATATGTTCTAATGAATTTTCTATATTTCCTATTGTTAGTAAAATATCAGCCAAGAGTTGAATCGTTAGTTCAAAATCTTCTTTTATGTTGATCCAATTAATATTCTTTTTGGATCTAATGCTATTAGCAAATGGGTTCTATTGCTAATGCAAAAATGAAAGGTGATAATGGACAGCCTTGTTTCGTGCCTTTTTGTAACTTAAAGGAATTAGAAAAAAAAACTATTTTAACATAAGCACAGGTGTTATTGTATAACTTAGAAAATAATGTAATTAGCTCAGGTGAGAAATTATACACTTTAAATGTTTAAACAGGTACAACCAATTAACTGAGTCAAAAGCCTTATCTAAATCGAGATGAACTATCAAAATATCTTTTTTATTTTTATGTTCAGAATCTATTAATGTATGTATTCTTTTGATATTGTCCTGTCCTTGTCTATTAAAAATAAAACCAGTTTGATCATTGTTAATTAGTTTAGGTATAAGGAGATTAACCTTGTTAGCTAAAATGGACATGAACATCTTATAGTCCACATTTAAAAGTGAACTGGGTCTGTATGATGAACACTTTGTAGGATCCGTATCATTTTTAAAATCAGTTATATAAGGGAATATTTCATTATAGGGGGGACTTCATTTTATTTCTCTATAAACCTTATCTAATATTTTAACTGCATCATCCTATATTAATTTACATAGTTCTGTTATAAGATCATCTAAGCCCGGTGCCTCATTATTTTTTAACTTTCTTATTTGATCTTTTATTTATGTTAAAGTGAATGGTGTATCATTTTTTATTTGCCCACTTGTTAATTTATTATTTATATTTTCCCTTAGAAATGTGTCATTATCTAGGTTATTTGTATTATTTATATTTTAATAAAATATTTTAAATCCCTCAAGAATACCTTTAATATTTCTTCTACTTTCTTGTTTAATATTTATATGTGTTATAATTTCTTTGATATGATTTTTCTTTGATCGAAGAGCAAGTTTCTGCAACCTTAAAGGGTTTACTGAATATATCTGAAGTTTAAGTTTTTCAAGGTTTATTTTGCATTTAATTTTTTAAGTTCAGAATGACTGATGATGTCAACTGATTTTAGATTTAACTGCAGTGTGTCTATTTTGGCCTGTGGTGTATTCAATTCTTTGTCCCATTCTCTTGTTTTACTAATATATCAGCTTGTAACTCTTCCATTTAAGTAAGCCTTTAGTGAATATCACAGGACAATGTTAGTTACTTCACCATTCATGTTTATTTGTAGGACATTTTTGATATCTTTAACATACCAAACCTTGAATCCTTTTATTTTAATAATGTACACTGGTAATCTCATGTGATGCATTAGATTGTCAGTTTTTAAAATAATATTAAAAATTATAGCATTATGATCTGATAATGGACATGAAACTATTGAAACTTCTCTGATATGTGATAACAGATTGTTTGAGACATTTTTATCAATATTTGTTTGTGCTCCATAGCTATATGAATAGTGGGTAAAATGAAGTGTTTGTTTTCCTTAGCTCATATATATATCCTTTAAATTCATTACATTTAAATTAGAGGTCTTTGCCCTTGTGACTAAACCATGCCACCATGGGTAAATCCACCATTACCCACATCCAGCAATGGGTCATTGATATAATAACTGACAGCAGTTTAGAATGCAATTAATTGTCTTCTGCTTATTATCTAACTTGCATTCATTGACATCTTAGCATATGATTCAAAATATTATGATTATTTATTGTTAGACAGGAAGAAGTAACCTGGACAGTTCTTAGAATTTAGAACTCCCACAGCATCACAAATGTGCTCATTATTATAATTAAGCTGCTTCAAGCTGGTCCTCATGACAAGGGCTTACAAATGAACAACTTATTAGCTACAATTTACACAAAGCACTCATGAGTGAATCCAAGCCACCTCTGCTATATACATCAATCCCTCAAACCCTTCCAAACCACTAAAAAAAAATATTTCAAAGTATGTTGACCACTAAAAAGCTATTATATTTAAAGAAATAATATTTAATGATGCAGTAAACACTATTTGTATGGGATGCTTAATATAAAGTACACTGTCATTTTTTTAAAGAGACATAGAATATAAACTTGCATTAAAAGAATGACAGTCGTGTTATCCAGGTTTAACTTGTAAAAGTATGAATGTTACGCTAATTATTTGATTACATTCCAATAATAACTTGTATATATGTAAGAAACTATATTTTTATACTTTGTTTATAGCATAGTATAACCTTCATGCATGATATTGCATGTCAAGTATTCTAATAGTAGCAAACATTCAGAACTATGTAATAACTGACGGTGGTTTAGAATGCAATTCAGTGTCATTTGCTTATTATCCAACTTGTATTCATTGACACCTTAGCATATGATTCAAAAGATTATGATTATTTACTTTTTGACAGGAAGAAGAAACTGGACTGTTCTTAGAATTTTAAAACTCCCACAGCATCATAAAAGTGCTCATGATTATAATTAAGCTGCTTCAAGCTGGTCCTTGTGACAAGGGCTTACAAATATACAGCTTATTAGCTACAATTCACACAAAACACTCATGAGTGAACCCAAGCCACCTCTGCTATATCAATTAAATCCCTCAAACCTTTCAAAATCACTAAAAAAACAAAAAAAGCATTTCAAAGTATGTTGACCACTAAAAAGCTATTATATTTAAAGAAATCACATTTAATGATTCAGTAAACACTATTTGTATGGGATGCTTACTACAAAGTACACTATAATTTTTTTAAAGGAGTCATAGAATATAAATTTGCATTAAAAGAATGACAGTTATGTGTTATCAAGGTTTAACTTGTAAAAGTATGAATGTTACTCTAATTATTTGGTGACATTCCAATAATAACTTTTATATATGTAAGAAACTATATTTTTATACTTTGTTTATAGTATAGTATAACTTTTCTACATGCAATCGCATGCCAAGTGTACTAATAGTAGCAAACATTCAGAACTGTAATAACTGACAGCGGTTTAGAATGCAATTCACTGTCATTTGCTTATTATCTAACTTGTATTCTTTGACACCTTAGCATATGATTCAAAATATTATGATTATTTACTTTTAGAAAGGAAGAAATAACCTGGGTATTTCTTAGAATTTTAGAACTCCAGCAGCATCACAAAAGTGCTCATGATTCTAATTAAGCTGCTTCAAGCTAATCCTCATGACAAGGGCTTGAAAATGAACTTTCACACAAACATATTCATGAGTGAATCCAAGCCACCCTCACCCCCTACACCAATCCCTCAAACCCTTCCAAACCACTAAAAAAAACAAAAAAAAAACATTTTGATGTATGTTAACCACTAAAAAGCTATTCTATTTAAATAAATAACATTTAATGATTCATTAAGCACTATTTGTATAAGATGTTTAATATAAAGCAGACTTCCTTAATTTTTTAAAGGAGACATAGCATATAATCTTGCATTAAAAGAATGACAGTTATGTGTGATCCAGGTTTATTTGTAAAACTGTGACTGTTACTCTAATTATTTGATAACATTCCAATAATAACTTTTACATATGTAAGAAACTATTTTGATACTTTGTTTATAGCATAGTATAAATTTCCTGGGTGTTATCGCATGTCAAGTATACTATCAGTATCAATCATTCAGAACTATGTAATAACTGACAGTGGTTTAGAATGCAATTCACTGTCATTTGTTTATTATCTAACTTGTATTCTTTGACATCTTAGCATATGATTGAAAATATTATTATTCACTTTTCGACAGGAAGAAGTAACCTGGACAGTGTTTAGAGTTTTCAGAACTTCCACAGCATCACAAAAGTGGTCATGACTCTAAATTGTTTCAATATGCTTTTCATAAGTGCTTGAAAATGAGCAATCCATGAGTTTCAATTTATACAAAGATGCCCAAAAGTGAATCCAAACCACCTCCACCCACACACCAATCCCTCAACCCCCTCCAAACCACCAAAAAAAAAATCAACAAAAACATCTCAAAGTATCCCAACCACCAAAAAAAATTGCATTCGAATAAATAACATTTAATGATTCAGCAAGTCTCTTGTTTCCAAATAAACAGTTTATCGGCTACAATTCACACAAAGATACTCACAAGTGACTCCAAGCCATATCTGCTATATATACCAATCACTCAAACCCTACCAAACCACTAAAAAATAAATAAAAACATTTCAAAGTATGGCAATCACTAAAAAGCTATTGTATTTAAAATAATAACATTTAATGATTCACTAAGCACTATTTGTATGAGACGGTTGGTAAAAAGACTGTCATTTTTTAAAGGAGGCATAGCATATAAACTTGCATTAATAGAATTAGTTATGTGTGATCCAGGTTTAACTTGCAAAAGTGTGAGTGTTACTCTAATTATTTGATATCATTCCAATAGTAACATATATATGTAAACATCTATATGTTTTATTCTTTGTTTATAACAGCATGTCTTGCCTGGGTGCTATTGCATGTAAAGTATACTATCAGTAGTACACTACTGGACAATTTTAAGAACCCAAAATATAACTTAACATGCCTCTTTAGTGTCATGCGTTCACATCTTTTCTTATATTTAATAGTACATTACTCAGCTATGCTAAGATATCAGAAAGTGTGTCACCTACCATAAGTTTCATCATAATAATAGTTAATGTTTAATAAGGTGAATAGTTTAACCTTTTAAACTCTAAGTGAAAATAAGTGGCTTTAATTTCATATATATCTAAAAGAATCAAACTCTAACATTTTCAAAAGAAACTACTAACCATCTGAAGTAGGGAAATAAATAAATGATTTACATTGTAAAAAGTAATATGCAGCACCTGTTCATAAGTATTCAAGCACTTATTTAAATCAATAACAATTCATAACCATGAAATACATCGATTCTCATTTGTCCTTCAGTTTTTTATTGTTTTGTCTTTTATTAACCAGCCATCTCTTGCTGCATTTCTCTTCAAAGAAGTTGATAGATTCCAGTCCATTTTGGATCTGTGATGTCTGGTTAATAGCCCACCTGACTGCCACCAATTAATGTGATGTCCAGTTAATATCCCACCGGACTGCTACCAATTAATGTGACATTCAGATAATATCCCACTGAACTGCCACCAAATAATGTGACGTACCTTACTACCTTGGGTCAGTAACTAAGGAGCTTCAATCCTCACTGCTGACTCCAGTGTGAGACTGTCACTTAAGCAGGAGTAATATGTCACAATTTTTCACTTAAGAGCACAATAGAAACATGCTCTATAGACTGGGACTTAACTGTATACTTCTGTCCACCCTCAATGCAACTCACTTCAGAGCAATGTGTCCCAGTTAAAGACCTCTGATACGCTCACATTTAAACTAATCAGAATTAAACTAAATCTCACACATACAAACACTTCTGGGAAAGCCTGACACAGATTTCCCAGCTGTGTCTCTTCCCCAAAATAATACAGTAATGCGTTGCCACCAGAGTGTTTTCTTGCCCTTCTAAAGGGGTTTTCAATTATGAAAATTAAATATTAAAACAAATAGTAGCAAATGACCTAAGTAGCCAGTCTTTCGGAGTGGCCTAGGAAGTTATCGAGGCAAGTATAAGCACTCTCAAATTACTAAAGAAAAACACTGATTGTCCAGCCACAATGTAAGTTAATATATCAATAACTGATGACATCAGTGTGGTATATTGAATATTTACCCACGGTTGGTGTGGTTTAATCATGAGGGCAAAGCCCGAGTGATTAAATAAAGCCAACTGTGGGTAAATTTCAATATACCACAACCACGGAGTTGGTTATTGCTATTACACAATAACATTATTTAAGAAAAAAAATACTTAGTTTTCTTAAATAATGTCTTTGTATAATGGTGCATTGCTGTTCTTCCACGGCTGGTGGTATATTACTGACTTGTTTTGATGTACTGCTCATGGGTATGGGACTTGTGCTCTAACACTTATGCAGTACATCAGGGCTGTGAAGAGGTAGCAACAGAGAAAGGAAGATCTCCATTGCTTCTTCTTCTTTGTTATAATCAATAAAAAAAAATAAAAGAAGAACCCGGGAGACTTTTTATGTTAGGGAGAGTTGGGACAGACAAAATTAAAGGATAATCAGGTAGTGTTTTTTAAGTTTTGTAGAACATACACTTACGTAAAAAGTCCAGGCGACCGGACATTTTCTGTTGGTATATTCTCGAATTGACAATGGGCACGCTCGTTGGGCTGGCTAATCAGCATGCTTGTTTTTGAATGCTAATGGCCAGTCATTGTATAACTGTGTACACTTTTATCTGATCTTTTGCATATAGTACTGTATTTACTTTATTTATTTGTGTTTTTCACTGAATATTAACTCAACTGAAGTTGTGGCTGTCTCTATACAGTTAGTTCCCCACCCTCCCTTCCTGTTCTTGTTTTGGTGTTAATGTTGGTGGCTTTGAAATTGGCCGCCCCTCTTGTAGATTTGTATTTGGATACTCCTTCTGAACCCATCTCATTTGCTCACTCAACTGAGTGCGGTGAGATCATATTCTGATTTCAGGCACTCCTACTGTGTACAAAGAGAGCATTTGGGAAGGACAACCCCTGTAGCCTCTTAACCCTGCTCTGTTCCCTCCCTCAAAAAAAAAATAATATATATATATATACATACATATGTATATATATATATATATATATATATATATATATATATATATATATATATGGTTCTACCTCACTTAAGCGACACTGAACATCGACACGGAAATCGCGAGCCCCAGAAGATCGACAGCTCAGAAGACCGACGCGACGGGACCCAGAAGATCGACAGTGCAGAAGACCGACCCGACGGATGAAAGCACCGACGCAGAGAATGCCGACATGGGAAAAGGCTGTGTAAGTATGCGGTAGTGACCGACGTTAGGGTGCGAGTAAGGTAAGTGTGGATATTGATGGTCTGTGGGGATAGGGGTGGGTTAAGTGAGTTAGGGTTAGGGAGCGGGTCAGGTAAGTGTCGGTAGTGATTGTGTTTGGGTTAGGGCGGGATAAGTGAGTTAGGGTTAGGAGTGGGTCAGGTAAGTGCGGTAGTGATTGTGTTTGGGTTAGGGGTGGGATAAGTGAGTTAGGGTTAGGGAGCGGGCCAGGTAAGTGTCGGTAGTGACGGACCTTAGGGTTAGGGTTTGGGTTAGGGTCGTAGGTAGTTGTGTATGTGAGGTTTAGTGTGGGTTTGTAGGGATTTTGGTGTGCTTGTGTTGTGTGTGTGGTTTTTGGATGGGGAATGTGTTTTGTTTGTTGATTGTGGTGTGTGCAGTGTATGAGGTTTTGTTTGTGTACCGTCGGTTATTTCGTTGTCGGGCATGTGGGATTTCGTGTTTTGTACTGTCGGTTATGTGGTTTCGTGATTGCGTTGTCGGTGTTTTGGGGTTTCGTTTATGTGAGGTAGAACCATATATATATATATATATATATATATATATATATATATATATATATTTTTTTTTTTTTTAATTTTTTTTATTCAGGTGCTCTTACTATAACTGTCTTAGTTGCTCTTCTGTATGCTGTTATCTGTTCATTTACTCTTACTGTGCACTTATTACTGCTTGTTAGTAGCCTTCTAATTTACTGCCTTCTGCACTTGTTTTTTAGTCATTTGTTAATTTAATTGCATTTATTTGAATTGTATTTGCCATAGTGTTGCTACACACTCGGGTGTGCTGGCCTGCACTACAATTTGAATTGTATTTACTGCTATTTTAGCTACTTTTCTGTAACAAAAAAAACATCTAAGCTTGTTTCCTGCCTTTCTTGTAACTAGTCAAGTCCAGATACAGACTTGCTGTATCTAGGACTGTTGGTAAGCTTCTAAGCCCCCCAAGCCTTTCTGTGTTGGAGGGAAGCCTTCTAGCTTATCAGTGGGAGTAGTAAGCACTAGGTAGCCTATCTACCATGGGATGAGTGGGTTCTGGCCCTGAATTTGTAGTTCATTGGCCATTTGGGCAGTTTTTCCATATCTTTCTACTTTCTGGTTAAAAGCCCGTTTTGCATTTGGTCCCCACTTTTTCTATAACTAGTGTAGTCCAGGTACAGATTTGCTGTATCCAGGACTGTTGGTAAGCTTCTGAGCCCCCCTCAAGCCCTTCTGTGCTGGAGAGAAGCCGTCTAGCTTATCAGTGGGAGTGGTAAGCACTAGGTAACCTATCTACCACAGAAGGAGTGGTTTCTGGCCCAGAAATGATAGTTTATTGGCCATTTGGGAAGCTTTTCCATCTCTTTCAACCTTCTGATTTAAAAGCCTGTGTTTGCACTTGTTTCCTGCCTTTCCTTTTACTAGTCTAGTCCATGTACAGATTTGCTGTATCTAGGACTCTTTGTAAGCTTCTGAGCCCCCCAAGCCTTTCTGTGTTGGAGGGAAGCCTTCTAGCTTATCAGTGGGAGTGGTAAGCATCAAGTAACCTATCTACCACAAGAGGAGTGGTCCCTGGCCCAGAAATTGTAGCTATTGGTTGTTTGAGCAGTTTTTTCCATTTCTTTCAACTTTCTGGTTTGAAAGCCACACTTGTGCCTGTTTCCCGCCTTTCCTATAACCAGCCTAGTCTGGTTACAGTTGCTGTATCCAGGATTGTTAGTAAGCTGCTGATCCCCCCAAGCCTTTCTGTGTTGGAGGGAAGCCTTCTAGCTTATCAATGGGAGTGGTAATCACTAGGTAGCCTATCGTCCATGGGAAGAGTGAGGTTTGGCCCAGAAATTGTAGTTTATTTGGCTGTTTGGGCAGTTTTCCATCTATTTCAACTTGCTGGATTAAAAGCCTACATTTGTACTTGTTCCCCAACTTTCCTGTAACTAGTCTAGTCCAGGTACATATTTGCTGTATCCAGGACTCTTTGTAAGCCTCTGAGCCCCCCAAGCCTTTCTGTGTTGGAGGGAAGCCTTCTAGCTTATCAGTGGGAGTGGTAAGCACTAGGTAGCCTGTCTACCATGAGAGGAGAGTTTCTTGGCCCAGAAATTGTAGTTTATTGACCATTTGGACAGTTTGTCCATCTCTTTCAACTTTCTGATTTAAAAGACCACATCTGTGCTTGTTTCCCATCTTTCATGTAACTAACCTACTGGGTAGCACTAGAAAGCCTTAAACTGATACAAGCCTTCTAGCTTAGAAGCGATACTTTGGAGTGATTAAGTACCAGTTTTCTGTACTTTCTTGTTGTACTTATCTGTTTTCCGCCTAAACGCAGATTTTCCAGCATTTATTGTGATTTATTTTTTTTTTGTAACAATCTTTTTATTAGTATTATAGCAACAAATAAACAACAGTATCCAAAACATTTCTACAGAATATGTCCTACATACAACAATTAACTATATGCGAGTCTCATCTATATCAATTGGATTGACATCTTAATTATGAAGTACAGTCATGACAAAATATAATCTGATATCAGTTTCAAAGTATCCTTCTGTGCTGTATTATGCTTCATGGAATACCACAGATATTTATGTGCCAAAAGTTGTTTTTGAGCTATTTGTTTAAATCCTTCCCATGTTATCTTGGACCTATCTTTCCAATTTAGGGTGATGTAGTATTTTATTAGCATAAATGTTGTTATTAGGATGTGCATATGCTTAATATTAATTCCTATTGGGGGTACGTGAAGGAGAGCAAATTTCCATGATAAGGTTGATATTTCATACCCCATTTTTTCTAATTTGACCCTTAATGCACACCAAAGTTTGTATGTGCATTTACAGTGCCAAAATATGTGTATAATATCTGCTTCTATCGAAGGGCAGAATTGGCAGTGTGGTGGTATCTCTTTGTACATCCTATTCAAGATTGAGGGTGTAAAATATGCATTGTTTAGAATCATAAATTGAGTATATCTGAGTTTTTGAAGGGGAATATGTCTGGAGAATTTCTGAATTGCCTGTGCAATTGTATTGGAGGTAATTGTGGCATCTTGTTTTATCCAATAGAGTGTATAGCCTCTTTAGTGTGTCTAATAGAAGTAATGAATTTATAAACCTTTGAGATCATTTTCTTTTTCCGTGTCATCAGATCCCAAAGCGTTTTACATGTAGCTATGTGTGAGTCTGGGATGCCAGTATTCACCCCAAATTTGTAGCATATTTCTTTTAATTGCCTTACTATGATTGTTTGTTCCTGATGTTAGTTACGGATTCCTGCTTAAGTAGACAAAAGTCTAAAACTGTTTTTTCCTTCAATAGTGGGTATGAATTCAGGTTTATCATCCTATTATTTAATTGAATATTGGGATTGAGGTGTAATGGTTGGAATGTCCAGAAAGCTGTGGATAAATTTAGTGATTTGAAAAGATTTTGTGTGATTTTAATTTGTTCCCCTAAGTCGTTTTGAATTTTATATCTTCTCCTGGACATTCCATTTAGGAATGGTAGGGCCTTGGGGTTAAACCGTAATGTTTTAACATAGTTATAATATAATTTTATCCACATTGGGCACCATATATTTGGTTGTTCCCTGTAATTTGCAATATTGATTATTCTGCTATTTTTATTAATTTCATAATATAGTCTAAAGTCAGGCAGTCCCAATCCACCTTTATCCTTCGGATATATAAGTTTTTGATAGCTTATCCTGATAGGTCTTGGCTGCCAAATAAATTTCAATAGGGTTGATTGGATATTATTGAAGAGTCTGCTATGAATCAGTGTGTTGGTTGCATTAAATATGTACAGTATTCTTGGGAGAATATTCATTTTAATAATGGCTACTCTCGATAGTAGGGGGAGTTTAAGTTGCGTCCATCTTTCCAGATCTTTTTGTATTGTGGACCATGTTTTAGTCACATTATCTTGATAATAATTATGCGCATCAGTATAGAATGATATTCCTAGGTAGTGTAGGTGGCTTCTGACTTTTATATTTGGTATGGTACATACATTTGGGTATTGTGCATAATTATTTAATGGGAATATTGTTGATTTGTCCATATTTACCTTATAGTTTGCAAATTTAGAGAATAACTCTATTGAGTTATTTAGCTTAATAAGGTCAGTGTTAGGGAGAGAATAATATATATTTAAGTCATCTGCATATGCTGATAATGAAATCTCAGTGTTAAATGGGGCCGGGATATTGTGAAATGTACAGTGTTTTATTAGTAAAAGTAAGGGTTCAATATACAGATTAAATAAAAGAGGTGATAAAGGACAACCCTGTCTAATCCCATTGTTAATTTCTAATTTCTTTGAACTATATTTGTTTATTTGTAAAGTGGTGTATGCTTTCATGTGTAAAGTGTTGCTATAATGAATAAACTGTAAAGGAAAATTAAATTTTTGCAGGATCGTGGACAAAAATGTCTTATTGATTCTGTCAAATGCCTTAGAAGCATCGATAGCTAGTGTGTATATAGGTGGTTGTTTAATTAGGGATAAAGATATCATTGCTTCAAGAGTAAGTGTCTGATCAACTGTTTGCCGCTGATTAATAAATCTCGATTGTTCTGGGGAAATGATTTTTGTAATTATTGTCTTACTTCTATTAGCTAATATTGTTGCCATAATTCTCATATCCAAGTTAATAATAGAAATGGGCCTATAATTATTAGGGTTGGTGGTGTCAGTGTTTGGTTTAGGTATTAGTATGGTTCTGGATGCATTCAAATGCGAATCCAAAATTCCCCCTTGTATAATGTATTTAAGGAGATGATGTAGTATGATTGATAACTTAGAACTAAAATATTTGTAGAATTCAGCTGGGAAACCATCTGGTCCCGGTGCTTTATTATTTTTGAGATTGTTAATTATTGTTTTGATCTCCAATTGTGTAAATTCAGCTGATAAAAAAGCTTGTTGCTGTTCATCTAATCTGGGAAAATTTAATTTATTAATGAATAGATGTAATTCCTGTTCATTGAT
This sequence comes from Protopterus annectens, assembly GCF_019279795.1. Classification (NCBI taxonomy): domain Eukaryota; kingdom Metazoa; phylum Chordata; order Ceratodontiformes; family Protopteridae; genus Protopterus; species Protopterus annectens. The sequence continues at coordinate 199,816,127 of NC_056740.1, forward strand.
TATCTTGGGGGTAGGGTTGTATACTTCTTCATATATCTTCTCAAATACCTTAATTATATCTTGTGAGTTATAATAATTATTCTGCTGAAAAATAACTTCCGAGATATATGGGGTAGGTTTATTTTGGTTCAGTAATCTTGCTAGGAATCTGGAGGGAAGTTGGGCCCACTGTGAGTAATTGGCTAGATTTTTGATTTTGTGGAATGATAGGTTTTCTGCTTGTAAAGATATTAACTTAGTCTGCAGTTGATTAATAGAGTTCTCTATTTCCAAGGAGTAATCCTGCTGCAGCTTAAGCTCAAGTTTATTTATCTCATCCTTGATATTCTTTTCTTTGGTGAAAGCATTTTTCTTGTAAAAAACAGATTTATTAATTAACATCCCTCTAATTATGACTTTTGTGGAAGCCCATGTTATATCAAACGGAAAACTATTATCTGCAATGGATAATATGCATTGGTCCAACAAGGTGTCAATTTCTTTTCTAATATCCGTCTTTTCTAAAAGGTTAGGGTGTAGGTGCCAGTATCTATTATAGTTTTTTGGGGCTCTATAATGTGACCAGTCAATTGTTAGAGCAATTTTTGAGTGGTCCGATAAAGATCTAGGATCTGTGTAGAGTGAGAGTTCAAATTGTAAAAAGGTATCTGAAATTAAGAAACAATCCAGTCTGGACCAAGTTTTATGACATTGTGAAAAAAAAGTAAAACCTTTATTGTCCATGTGCGAAAAGATATTAAAATGTGGGTCAATTAGACTAAAATCGTTTTTAATTTCAAAAAGAGCAGTGGTGGCCTGTGAGTTAAATTTGGTTTTATTGTTTGTTCTATCACTTTTCGGGTCTTGAATAGAATTCCAGTCGCCCCCTAGCAAGAAGTAGAGTCCTGGAAATGAGTTTATTAAATTATAGATGCCCATAATAAAATTGTGTTGGGAAGTGCATGGGGCATATACATTCATAATTAAAATTGGTTTATCTACCCTATCAACTTTGGTTACAAAATAACACCATCTGCCTTCTGGGTCTGAGTCCTGCTTTATAATATCCTGTTGGAAAGATTTTTTAATAATGATGGCAACCCCTGCTTTATTAGTATTATTGCCTACTGCTATGATGGATTTAATCCAACTTTTCTTTGCTGTATGGTTCCACTGTTCCTTTAGTAGGTGTGTTTCCTGTATCATAATAAAGTCTAAATTGGCTTTGAATACGAGATGCAAGAAAAGTTTTCTTTTGTTTTCTGTTTGCAAGCCTTTAATATTCTGTGAAGCTAACTTCCATGTATTTACACTAGTGATTGAAGCCAAGTCCGGTAGTTATGTATTGTAATGTTATAAAGAATCAGCACAGGAGGACAGCGTATATAAGCAAAAAATGTTAGACATAGATGAGAAGCTCTTCCAGACTTACCCCAGTGCCTAGCCACTAATTCTGTCATTCTGGAAGAGGTTGGGATACCAGTTCGTATTCGAAACACAATTGCTAGGTAAAGGAGATAGTAGCTCATTTTAATGTTTAAACATATGGATTCACGATTCATCCTGTATCCCATTCTGCTAAATAATTTCCAACAAAGCATAGAAAACTAATCTATCCTTAGTGCAGTTTCTTGAAACAACAAGCAGAGCACAAATTAAAAGTATAGTGAGAAATTCCTAATTTACATGTATATTTACAATAAAGCATTTAAGCAAGATCCATTGAAGCGAGAACTAACCTAGAGGCTCTTATTTTTATCGAAACATCCTCCCTCCAATCCATGTATATATAAAGGGTTTGATATTAAGAAGATGCTCAGAACCCACATATTATCATCATAACTGAACAGAAATCATATTTTATATTTGTGTTATGAATGTATCTAAATGTACATCTAGATAAGCCCCTATTCCAAAAACGTCTTACTTATAGACCTAAGTAATTAAAACTTTTTTCCTTTTCAAATCATTAGGATGTAAGCATAATGCAGTTCCACATTCACTATGCATTTCTTATATTTGCGCTTCAATCTGTACATCGTTTTGTGTGTGTTACCTCTCTATTACTTAAAAGAAACATAAGTCAGTGATACCATTAGGTAATGATTAGAGTACCTTCATATTTTGGAATATGTTGGAGATTGTCTAAATTAGCTAACGCCTACTCCATCCATGTGATTGAAATTATAACAATAAGTTTATTGGGTTGCTTTATTAAGTAACTGATGTTTTCTTTTTCTTTTGGTGCAGAACTGTTCAGATCTGGTCTCTGTTCCTTTAAGATTGCACTGCACCATGGGAGGTCATCACGTATGCAGGGGTTACGTTGCATCAGTATCCTGCTGGGATCTGGAGTTCATCCTCCAGCCAGACATCCACGCTGAGATCAGGCCCAGGATCCGGCGCCTAAGTCCAGCCACAAAGTGAAGGGCCTCCCGAATGGAGACTTCCAGGAGAAGACAAAAGGAAAGCAGGTATGAATTACTCTAATCGGGTTAGCGCAATTTAGTGAAAAAAACTCATTTTATTTCTTCCGTGCAAGTGTAAAATGCATAACAATCGTTCATAGCGGTTTATATGTCGCTTTTTCTGGATTTGTTTTAAATAATTTAAGGAATACCGATGCTGCTTCTTCTTTGTTGTTTATTGAATACCTGTGATCTTGCGCTGTGAAAGTAAGCGCGCTGGGGTACTTCATTAGGAATTTTATTTGTTTGTTTATGAAGAATGCACAGTAAGGGGCTAGTTTTTGTCTTTCTATTTTAATTTGGTATGGTAGGTCTTGCGCAATGGTTATTCTCATTCCGTTTCACTCTACCGATTTTTTAGCCCTAGCAGCGGATAATAACTTATTGACGTGTTGAAAGTTGAGAATCTTTACATAGACGATTCTTGGGATATTTAACCCTGGGGATGCTCTTAGAGCTCTATGCGCTCTTTCTATAGTAACTTGGTTAGCTTCTAGGTTGCTTCCTAGGAATAACACAAAGATTGATGATAATGTGTCCAACAGTTTGTTTTGTTCTATAGTTTCAGGGATGCCCCTTATGACTATGTTGTTTCGTCTAGATCTGGCTTCGAGATCCAGAATTGTTGCTTGTAGTTCCTGTATATTATTCCTGTTGGTTTTGGCCTCTTTTTGAATGTTTTCTATTTGAATATCTTGATCCATGATTTTAGATTCAATTTTGTCCAACCTTGTGAGTATTTTATCTGTAGATGAGCCTATTGCATTAATTTGAGTTGATAAGTTTTGTATCGCTTCATGAATAGGTTGTAATGCCATTTTCAGATCTTCTAGGTTAGAGTTTTCTGTTTTGTTTTTATTTGGGTTTGCATTTTAGTGGTTTCCATCGATTTATTAATTCTGGCTCTTTTGGATGTTGTATCCTTTTCAGGTGAATTTATTGCAGTGAATTTTGACTTGGTAGTCTGGCTTTCCATAAACTCAGGTACATGTGGCATTTTGTTTGTTCTGCTATGATGTAGTTAGTAGATCACTTCTGTATTGTATTTCAGGAACACTCTGGCCTGGAAGTTGTCAGCACCGTGCTCACATGTGGCAAGAACCCTCGCACCAATCTGCAGCAATCCTGTCCTCCAGCAAAAAAAAATCCAGAAATTCTCCTTCTTCAGGTACGTATAATAAGTTGCTTAGTTGACTAGTCTGTATATTTTAGTTGTAGAAAGGTCTTTGTCTCACTTGTATTTATATAAAAATTAAGTTAAAGTGCTCCACTGTGTTTCAGCACTCCCTACAGGACAGCGGCCATCTTGCTCTCTCCAGCATTTATTGTGATTTAAAAGCTTTTTTTTTCACATATTGTACTTATTTGACAGCCTGCACTTTCACTTTTAAAAAGTTGTTTTTTGTTTAAAAAATTTGTTTAACTGTTGTAGGCTACACACTAAAGTGTGATAGCCTTTTCTGATCGTTTGTAGTCGTTTAAAACTGTTTTAAGTGTATTTTTTACTGTTTTTGCCTTATCTTTTCATAAAAAACAAAACAAAAAAAAATTCCTTGTTTCCCACCTTTTTAAGCTAGTATAGTCCAGTTTTCAGGCTAGTGATGAATTCAGGGCTGTGATACTAGTTTCTGAGTTGCCCATACCTTACTTGGATAGAAGGAAGTTTCTCTGTTCACCTGTGAGAGAGGGGAGCTTTGAGCAACCTATCTGTCTCTGGAGGAGTGGTTCCAGCCCAGAAGTTAGTAGTTTATTGGCCATTTTGGGCTAATTTCTCTCTCTTTCATTTCCCTACTATAAAAACTCAGTTTTCACGGTTTTGCGCACTGGGCAGTGCCGGTTAGCTATGGTTAAATTATTTCTGGCTCCACTAAGTTTCCTCTTCAGTTTCTCCCTTGAAACTAGTCTAACTCTCAACCTAAGCACTCAAAAAGCATCTTACAGCCCAGCACTTGCGCAGACCTAATAGCAAGCATTAATATACCCTGACACTGATTGCCCAGCAGGGTAAGGCTCTTTATTCACCCCCTCACCAACCAAGAGACTAAGCAGCACACCCTACTATTCAGGCATGACCAAAGGGCAACTTCAGGTGCACTCTCCAGTCCAGCTGGTGAATCTGGGTATCCTGAGGCAATATTACAACTTGCTCATGTACACAGACAACACTCTTCTCCTACCACAAAACACTAACATATGCGAGAGATGCAATTATACAGCCAAAACTGGAAGCTAAGCTGTCTCCACCCAAGACTAGAACAGACAGTCAAGAGGAGAAGGTTAACACTTGCACTACAACTCCAGCCACACACAAACCAACTAAAACAGCACTGTCAAAAAATACACATAAATACACAAAATCATACTCAGAGGCTCTAAATAAAAACCTGAAAAAGCATCAGAGACCTCCAAAGCAGACACCCAAAACAACCTGCACTTCCCATCACAAATCAGACAACACATAAAACAATCAGTGTGCCGCACAATCACAGCCCTTAAGGCGAAATAACATACCTAACACACTAGTAATAGGTGACTCTATAGTCAGGCACACTGACGTCCCACTCACTAGGCTGGACAAGCAGAAAGTTACTGTTAGCTGCCTGTCGGGACCCAGAATCCGCCACATAACACAAGCACTCAGGTCACTCCAGAACAAGTACAAATATTACTCTGTCATTGATCATGTTGGTGTGAATGACCTGAGACGTACCTCCCTGGACTACATGAAAAGAAACATGGAAGAGCTCTCTGATCATGTAGCCCAGGCTGGTATGACCCTGACCCTGAACAGCATCCTGCCCTCACCAAGAATGATACCTCAGTATAAAGAAAAAATGATCAATTTCAACAATTGGTTAAGCTTCTGGTGTCATTCAAAGGGGATCCATTGTCTGTCAGCCTGGGACAACATGCTCGACAGGCCGCATTGCTTCACAAGAGACGACTTGCACCGGTCACCCCTAGGCTTTTGAATACTGGCCAAGGCTCTTGCTGACCCCATAGTGCCTTTTTTAGGCAAGGCTCAAAAGTCAAACCCATCTCCATAAACAGCACAATTAACAAAAATCTGGGGTTTATGCTACTCAATGCCAGGAGTTTAAATCTCGAAATGCACATGCTCAAAGCACTCCTCAGTAAGGAGAACATCGACATCTGTGCAGTAACTGAAACCTGGTTCAAGGCTGCAGAGAGCACCCCAGCACTACCAGGTTACAAATCATACCACATGTTTCGGCCACTGAACACGAACCGAAACACAAAATGAGGGGGTGTATCCAAATTCATCAAGGATACCTACACCTCCAGGTTAGTGGAGCAGCATGATACCTCTGAGATCATCCATGTGCAACTAACATCAGGCAAATCTGCAATGCAAATTGTGGCCCACTACAGATCACCCTCCATGACCCAGGACCACCACTCCACCTTTCTGGAGACACTGGAAAACATGAAGGTCCTAACGAACACCCTGATATTGGGCAATTTCAATTACCCTACCATTCACTGGGAAAACTACTCGAGTACAAATTCCCAGGCCCAGCACTTCCTGGAATTCTTTTTTTTTTTTATTTTATTTTATTTTACATTTGTTGACTGGGCTGGTCCAACTGGATATATTTCCATTTTCAGCAGAGGCCTGGGGAGAAAAGCTCCAAATGCATATATTAATAACAGAGAAAAAACAATTAGCTATGAGAATATTCATTAGCATATATTTGCAGAAGAAATAAATTAAATGCGTATAAATTGAGCATGTTAGAAGAAACAGGGAAGTGTTAGTTAAAGTTCTGAAATCAGAAAAAATAGGAAGTATTTGGGAGGATATAGAAAGCTAGTCAGGGTTAGTACATGTTCAGAGCCAGTGGGTTTTGAGGTGAGATTTGAGTTGGGATTTAAAGCAGGGAGGAGAAGAAAGTGCAGTGAGATTGTCAGGAAGGGAGTTTCAGATTTTTCCTACTGTGTTTGAGAACAAGGAGTTTCCGACCATGTTATAGGATTTACAAGTGGAAATAAGAAGCTTATTAGAAGAACGTAGGCTTTTAAGATTGCAGTAAGGAATCATAAGTGTAGTGAGTATGGGAGTATTAAAGGGTTTGTACAGGATTTTATGGGCTATGGAGAGTTGGTGAAATAAAATCAGGTTTTCTAGCTCAAGCCATCCTAATTGGATAAAGTTTATGCAGTGGTGAGTTCTAAAAGTAGAGCCAGACAAAAATCTAGCAATACTGTTGTAGGCAACAGCCATTTTGCTGAGGTTAGCTTTGGACAGATTAGTGTAGATAGACGAGACATAAAGGAGGGTGGAAATTAGGTGTGAATTGGAGATGGATGTTCTGGCAAGTGGAGTAAGGAATGATTTAATTCTATACAATGAGCCTAGTTTTCTGTCAACCAGTTTTATAGTGTTATTAAGGTGAGTGTCAAAGCTTAGATTGTTGTCAACCTCCACTCCTAGGAGCCTGGTAGTTGAGTCGGGGGAAATATAGGTGCCATTACTTGACAATACAGAGAAGTTGAGTGGAGAGGATTTTCGGGTGGAGGAGAAAAGTAATAATTTGGTATCCTCCAAAAGGGCCTCATAGAAACAGACAACTGGTGCCAGAGCCATGGCCTCAAGCTAAATGCCAAAAAGTGTATAGTCATCCCCTTTGGCAAAAACAAAGTGCCCACAAATTACCACATAGGTGGTAATCCATTAAGTACAGAAGAAGTAATTAGGGACCTGGGGACCCAAGTTGATAGCAATCTCTCATGTGACAACCACATGGCCAAAGTGGTTAGAAAAACATTTTATATAGCCCAGCTAATCATGAAGGGATTCACATCTAGATCAGGGGAGGTCATCGTGCCTCTTTACTCATCCCTCATCAGGCCCATAATTGAGTACAATGCCCCTTTTGGGATGTACCTTACCAGACACCTGCAGCAACTGGAAAGACCCCAAAAGTACCTCACCAAGAGGATCAAAGGGCTCAAACAGATGCCATATGCTGCCCGGTTAAAGAATCTCCAGCTCTACTCAGTGGCATACCACCTGTTCAGAGATAGTCTGTGCCTGATGTATAAAGCCATGTCCAACCCGGAAGTAATGGACATGCTGCACCTCAGAAAATCCAAATCCCATCGAGCCACGCCGAGAGACTTGAACCTCAGCACTGAAATAAATAGGACATGCTGGAGGGACAGATTCATAACCCAGAGGCTCCCTTCACTCTGGAATAAAATCCCAGTCCAGGTTAGGCAGAGTCCCTCATTGACTCTCTTCAAGAGGAATCTTGATGAGTGGATGGGAGATCGTAGGTTTGCCCCGGGTATCACTTCTGTGTCACTGTTAGACAGAGGCACAGTATACTAACCTCAAAAAAGGGCATAGCAAAATAAATTTAAAATGGGTGGCGAAAGCCAAACACATTCTGGCTAGGCTTATAAATGCCCTAGGGCAGATAGCCTAGTATGAACCTATGAACCTATTTAAGATTAAGCATTGTTTTAAGAACCACATTTCTACAGTTTGGAATGTCTGATTGATTCTCTGGATTGATGTATTAATTGATTAATTGTTTTATTTGTTTTGTGATTAACACTGATGAGTAGTTTTATTGCTTCATTACTGGTATATATAAAGCTGCTAAGGAAATGTGTTTAGTAGATCTGAAGAAGCGTGTTTTGTCACACGCGAAAGCGCTCATTGTATCTTTGTGCAAAATAAACAATTTTGGATTTTATCGTGGTGGTCTGCCTCTAATATATATTCTTGGAGTTTGGAATGTCTGTTGGGTGATAGAGTGAATTTCGGAGGGGGATAAGGCAGAACAAATCAAAGTAGAATCATCTGCATATTGTATACAGGTTGCAAGAGGAATAGTAGTATGAAGATCATTAATGAAAACTGAAAACAGAAGAGGGCCAAGAATTGAGCCTTGGGGGACTCCAAGGGAAATGGGTAGGTGGTTGGAAAAATTATTGTGCCAAAGAACTGCCTGCTGTCTGTTATGAAGATAGGAGTGGAACCACTTTATAGCACTTGTGTCAAGCGTGAAAGATTTAAGCAAGTTTATTAGTATCTCGTGATTGACCATATCGAAGGCTTTGGATAGATCAATAAAGAGAGCAGAGGTAAGGATGCTATTATTCCAGTTTTTGTTGATGCAGTCAGTGAAGGAAAGGGGGGCTGTGGTGGTGCTGTGGAACAGTCTAAAGCCATGTTGGCAGTCAGCTAGTAGATTGTAATTTAAGAGGAGATTTAGAAGTTGTTTTTGGATGCATTTTTCCATGATTTTAGTTAGGGGGAGAGTAAGGCTATGGGTCGGTAGTTTGAGAGTTCAGTTGAGTTACCACCTTTATGCAGGGGAATAATATGTGATATTTTCAAGATTGAAGGAATGTAGCCTTCAATGATGGTTCTGTTAATTAGGATGGAAATGGGATAGGCTAATGTTTTAGCTGCAATTTTTAGATATTGAGCTGGTAGCTTTTCAGCTGATGGAGACGAGGATTTCAGTTTGTGGAACAGAGAACATATTAGTGATGTGGGTACAGGTTGCAGTTGAAATAAGGGAATAGAAGTATTAGAGGAGGTGGACAGAGAGGGGATATCTGGGGAAAATACAAGAAAAAGAAAAATAATCTGGTTCCACACAGCAGTGAAAATCAATATGTCCTTTATTGTAGTAGGCAAGCACTTTCTCAGAATAACATCCGCTTCATCAGACCAACAAAGATAGAATAGCAGTTAAATTTTTAAACACTAAAACATCCAATCAAAAATCAGATAAAATGTGCATCATAGCTAAAAGCCATGTGATAAAATACATCTGTAGAATATATAGATCGTTAAAAATTTGAATAAAACAGACTAAATGAACAATATGTACTTAAAACTGGTAACAAATACAATAGTAAAAAATAATAAAAGATGGACTATTGAAACATATATGATAAAATATTAAAAGAGAGATCAATGCTTTAATGGCCGTGCTTTAAGGAAGGGTTTCAGGGAAACTCCGGTGTTTAAACCAGGAAGTTTATCAGCTTGAAAGCGCAAAATCCATTTCTGTTCACTAGATTCTGTTCTATTATTTATGTCACCTCCTCTCTTGGTACTATGTAGAATCTCTAGTACCATAAAGCTAAATTTATGTTCTTTACCGTCTTTAGCTACATGTAGTGATAGTGTGCTCATTTCTTTAACATTTCTGATATCCCTAAGGTGTTCAAGCATTCTATCCTTAAACACCCTGTTCGTTTTCCCTATGTAAAATGAGAAGCAGGTAGTACAATAGCAAAAATAGACAACATTTTTATATTCGACAATCTGCATAAAAAGCAGCATCTATCTTAAAACTCAAATTGGGATGTGTGAAATGATTACCAATATGTATATGTGTACAGGCCATACAATTCCTACACATATATGTACCAAGTCTATCAGATATTATAGCTGATTTAGTATTAAAGGATCAATAACAGAGCTAACTCTTAAGTGATCTATTATTTCTAAAAGCAAAATCTGGCTGTGTGCCAATGACCCCATTCAACTCATGTACAGTAGACAGAATATCCCAGTTCTTTTAATAATATCACATGCTACATGCATGTTACTGGCAAAGGTCAATGGCATCCTTAGTTTATTCCTAGAGGTATCAGTGGAAGCATCACTTGAGAAAGTATTGTCAATATTATCCCTGTTGTTAATACTAGTAGGGAGGGGGGAAAAGTATGGCTGGCACTTACCTGATCTATGCCGCCATCCTTCTGCTATTTGAGAATCAATAAGTTTACTACTATAGCCTCTTTCTAAAAATTCTTGTTTAAGTGTTTGTAATGCAACAATGAGACTATCATCATCATTAAAAAGTCTCATAGTTCGAAATATCTGTCCTTTCAACACATTAAATTTCGTATGATTCGGATGCATACTGCCATAGTGTAGAACATTATTTTTTCTAACAGTTTCCTTATACAAAGTAGTAGACACAGTGGATAAATTATTTTTAGTAACTTTAACATCCAAAAACTCTACTTCTTTATCAGAATATTCATAGGTAAAACTCAAAAAAGTATTTAATTGATTTAAGTATAAAAGAAACTCTTGTAGCTGCTGCTCTGAGCCATGCCACAACAAAACAATATCATCCACAAAACTTTTATACCATTTGATGTTAACCTGGTATTCATTATTTAAAAGTACATGCTTAGCTTCCCAATTAGCTAGGGATAGGTTGGCATAGCTATTAGCACAAGCTGTGCCCATAGCTACGCCAACTTTTTGTGCATAATAAACATCATTAAAAATAAACACATTGTTTTCTAGGATGATTTCCAAAAGTGTGCAAATAAGTGTCACCTTAGTATCAGGGGTGTTTCTCTCACCCAGTAATAAACTGACATTTTCAATTCCCCATTCATTGGGTATAACAGTGAACAATGATTCAATATCCAGAGTTACAAATAAACATTGTCCTAAGATAATTTCATTTTGTTTAGATAGCTCATTTAAAAAACTCTTGCTATCCTTTAAAACAGTGCTACAATTAGCCAAGGCAACATGCAAAGTCTTTTCTACAAAAATAGAAACTGGCTCAGATATCCAACCTCGGCCTGAAACTATAGGGCGCATAGGTGGAGTTAAGGGTTTCTTATGTATTTTGGGTAGACCATATATCAAAGGGACTGTTGGATCTTCTACCTTGAAATACTCAAGCAGTTGCTCAGATATTATGCCTGTTATTAATAAATCAAAGATCAAAAACTGTACTTTTTCTATGACACTACTGAGTATATGCATAGGTAAAATGGCATACGTATCAACGTCACTGAGATGACTTAACATAGATTCTATATATTTGTCCTTGTCGATAACAACAATACCACCTCCTTTATCAGCTGGACGTATTTCTATACTATTTAGTTCTTTCAATTCAACTAGAGTGTGTAACTCTGCAGCTGATAAATTACTAAAATTATTAGTTTGCTTATCTAGAGACTTCTCTCTAAGTTGTTTTTCACAAAGGTCAATGAACAGATCTATAGCAGAATTACTAGGTGGTATGTAAGTGCTGGGCTTTCTAAATATACAATCAGCATTATTAGAATTACCAAACATAGCTTTAAGTGTAGAGTTCTGCCAAAAAGGTGTAGGTCTTTAATTACCTCTTTTATGTCCATTCTTTGAGCCGGAACAAATGTTAAACCTCTGTTTAACACAGATAATTGTGAGTCAGTTAAAGTTAAAGTAGAGATATTGTGAACTAAGCTTGTTTGTATCTCTTTCCTGACCTTATTTCGTCCACCTGGCTGTGTAGTCGTCGTGTATGTTGATTTTGCAGGTGATTCCTCGATCTGCCTCTTATATGCAGAGGTTCTTTCAATAAAAAATGTCCACGGGTGGAGCCTGATAGCACAGAGGCCTGGTCTGTGGAATTCAAACTCACACTGGAAGCCATGCTTGTTTTAGGTCTAACAGCTGCAGTGCTTGTGCTAGCATCAGAGTGACTGCTTACAGCAGCTACAAAAGTATTTAGGTTGACTTCTGAAACAATTCCCTCACTTACAGGAACAATAGGAACATTGGGTAAATGTTCTGTGGGTTCTGTAGAAGTGATAGTTTTGACAGCATTTGCATATACTGCTTATTCATCTGAAACAGTTGAATGCAATGTAGTTCTGGGTATTACAGAGCTCCACCCATTTCCTGTTATATGCTGTATGTTGGAGTTAGTATTAACCCTTTCATTTACCCAAGAGAAGACATTACCTTCTTTAAAATCCTTCAAATACCTTTGTAATTTTTTGTTTTTGGTAGCAGAAAGTCTCTTGTCATATCCAGTAATATTTTCAAACAACACATCCATTTTATCACTAACAAGTTCATCTGAATAGGTATTGTTAATTATATTTTGCAACTCAGTGATTTCATTAGATAGTTTTAGCTCCTCTGGTCTAACAAATTTGATAAGGAGCTACATATATTTGGCGCTGTACTCAAGGTTAAGTAACTGCCAGCGCATAAGTAGCTCAGGATAAGCTTGCCCATAACTGGGCATGGTGAGAACCCTAAGTCCCCTTGGTGCTATATTAAGGCTCAGTGAAGCCTCAAGATGAAAGCGCTGCCACTGCAAGTGCTTAAAAGTATAAAGTTTATTCTCCAGATTGCGATAGTCATCTCTGAAAGCTGCAGATAAATCAGGATTATCTGGAGTCAGTGATGTTGTCTGCATATATGTTCCATTAAGTAATGGATTAGTTTGAAAGTCCAATAAAGTAGACAAACGATAGTTGTTCCTCCTATTAGATGGCAAATCCATCGAAGGTACAAAGTTGTCCAAACGATCCATTTCATTTCCTGCCATGCTTGGTTCAAAGATAAAGTAAATATACCAAACAAAAACAGTCCTTGAACCAAATAAGAAATCAGATGCAAAAACCAGAGAATACAAGAAAAAGAAAAATAATCTGGTTCCACACAGCAGTGAAAATCAATATGTTCTTTATTGTAGTAGGTAAGCACTTTCTCTGAATAACATCCGCTTCATCAGACCAACAAAGATAGAATAGCAGTTACATTTTTAAACACTTAAACAAAATGTTGGTGTAGCTATGGGCACAGCTTGTGCTAATAGCTACGCCAACCTATCCCTAGATAATTGGGAAGCTTAACATGTACTTTCAAATAATGAATACCAGGTTAACATCAAATGGTATAAATGTTTTGTGGATGATATTTTTTTGTTGTGGCATGGCTCAGAGCAGCGGCTACAAGAGTTTCTTTTATATTTAAATCAGTTAAATACTTTTTTGAGTTTTACCTATGGGTATTCTGATAAAGAAGTAGAGTTTTTGGATGTTAAAGTTACTAACAATAATTTATCCACTGTGTCTGCTACTTTGTATAAGAAAACTGTTAGAAAGAATAATGTTCTACACTATGGCAGTATGCATCTGAATCATATGAAATTTAATGTGTTGAAAGGACAGATATTTTGAACTATGAGACTTTTTAATGATGATAATAGTCTCATTGTTGCATTACAAACACTTAAACAAGAATTTTTAGAAAGAGGCTATAGTAGTAAACTTATTGATTCTCAAATAGCAGAAGGATGGCTGCATAGATCAGGTAAGTGCCAGCCATACTTTTCCCCCCTCCCCACTAGTATTAACAACAGGGATAATATTGACAATACTTTCTCAAGTGATGCTTCCACTGATAACTCTAGGAATAAACTAAGGATGCCATTGACCTTTGCCAGTAATGTGCATGTAGCTTGTGATATTATTAAAAGAACTGGGATATTCTGTCTACTGTACATGAGTTGAATGGGGTCATTGGCACACAGCCAGATTTTGCTTTTAGAAATAATAGATCACTTAAGAGTTAGCTCTGTTATCGATCCTTTAATACTAAATCAACTATAATATCTGATAGACTTGGTACATATATGTGTAGGAATTGTATGGCCTGTACACATATACATATTGGTAATCATTTCACACATCCCAATTTGGGTTTTAAGATAGATAATGCTTTTTATGCAGATTGTCGAATATAAAAATGTTGTCTATTTTTGCTATTGTACTACCTGCTTCTCATTTTACATAGGGAAAACGAACAGGGTGTTTAAGGATAGAATACTTAAACACCTTAGGGATATAAGGAATGTTAAAGAAACCAGCGCACTATCACTACATGTAGCTAAAGAGGGTAAAGAACATAAATTTAGCTTTATGGTACTCGAGATTCTACATAGTACCAAGAGAGGAGGTGACATAAATAATAGAATCTAGTGAACAGAAATGGATTTTGTGCTTTCAAGCTGATAAACCTCCTGGTTTAAACAACAGAGTTTCCCTGAAACCCTTCCTTAAAGCATGGCCATTAAAGCACTGATCTCTCTTTTAATATTTTATCATATATGTTTCAATAGTCCATATTTTATTATTTTTTACTATTGTATTTGTTACCAGTTTTAAGTACATATTGTTCATTTAGTCTGTTTTATTCAATTTTTTAACGATCTATATATTCTACAGATGTATTTTATCACATGGCTTTTAGCTATGATGCACATTTTATCTGATTTTTGATTGGATGTTTTAGTGTTTAAAAATGTAACTGCTATTCTATCTTTGTTGGTCTGATTAAGCGGATGTTATTTCGAGAAAGTGCCTACCTACTACAATAAAGGACATATTGATTTTCACTGCTGTGTGGAACCAGATTATTTTTCTTTTTCTTGTATTCTCTGGTTTTTGCATCTGATTCCTTATTTGGTTCAAGGACTGTTTTCGTTTGATATCTGGGGAAAGTTGATTAGATAGAGACTGGACAGTTTCAGTAAAGAAGGAATTGAAGGCATCAGCAGTTTGTTTTGGGTTGTTTTGTGAAGTGCCTGAGAGGCACAGGGTGTCAGAGTAGCCAGGCTTTAAGAGTCGATTTATTCCTGCCCAGAACTTTTGCGAATTATGCTGGTTAGCTTGTTGTAGATGGCACTAGTGGTTTCTTTTATCTAGATGTATGGCTGTTTTTGTAATGTTTCTTATTTGCCTAAAGTTTAGTTGGTCGATGGGAATCTTTAGTTCTATGGCATTTGGTCCAGAGTTTATTTTTCAGAATAATTTTATGCCTTGTATCCTTTGATAGCCAAGGTGCGGGTTTTGAGCTAATTCTGACAGATCTTGAGGGAGCGTGTGAGTCTAGAATAGATAGGAACTTTGAGTTGAAGTATGAGAGAGCATCATCCAATGGATGGTGTTTAAGAGGGGACCAGTTACAGGCTCTTTGTTCAGCTTTGAAGGTTTCAGGGTTAAAGTTTTTATTAGTTCTGACCATTTTAAATTTAGTTGGGTTAGGGGTATCAGTTTTATGTCTGATTAAGTAAGTAAGTGCATGGTCGCTTAAGTCATCAGGTAGTATTCCTACTGTATAAGTTTGGTGGTGACGATTAATCAGAATCCAGTCTAATATGTTTTCTTTGTTATTAGGTTTGTTAGTTCTGGAGGGAGCTTGAATGGTTTAAACCATGGGGATTTAAAAGGGTGGGAAGGTTTACTGAGGTGCAGGTTTTCCAGTTGATATTGACAATGTCCAGGACTATGGTTTCTTGTGGGACATAAATGGAGAGCCAGCTGAGGATCTCTTCAAGGGTACTGATGTTATTTCTAGGGGGAAGGTGTAAGCAGATTATGTAGATAGATTTATGGGTATTAAGCTGAAGTTTGGAGATAAGGATTTTGGCATTACTTACAGAGGGAGGTTTATCATGTAAGACAGTAATTTGCATCCCTGTTTTGTAAATAGTTGCTATTCCATCACCCTTTTTAGCTTTATGGTCCAGTCTGTGGATGTTATAGCCAGGGGGAATAATCTCACTGTCTTGGGTTGCTGGTTTAAGCCAAGTTTCAGACAGGCAAAGGATGTCGAATGAGTATATGTCTAGCAGAGCATGGATCTGGGTTATTTTATTATTAATACTACGGATGTTAAGGTGAGCTATAGAGAGAGAGTTTGGGGGTTTGGAGAGTAGATTATATCTGGAGGGTGGGAGACCGATGGGGTTAATAGTGGTAGTGTTATTTGGGCCAGGGTTGGGATGAATGTCACCTGCTTGTAGGGAAAGAAGTAATCTTTTTATTAGGAGTGAAGGTTTAGTGAAAATGTGTGAGGATTTTCTGTGTACATGATTACTGTAGGTAATATGGACCTTTCTATGAATTTTTGCAAGAAGGTATCTGGGAGAAGAAATTATGTTAGAACAGGCTTGGAATGTGTTTTGCGATGGTGAGCTAGTAATTTGAGTGAAGGTGTGTGATTCCAGTAGGCTGAGTTGTTCATAAGAGGTGAGAAGGTAGGGTAAGAGAAGGAAAGGAAAAAGTGAGAATAGGAGGATGTGCTTTAAATTAGTTGAAGTAAGTAGGGAAGGCCTAGTGACAGGACAAGTGTATGAAAGTAAATTGGGAATAAGAGATGGAAGTGAAGACAAGAAGAGAGGAAAGGTAAGAGTGTCAGTTGAAAGGATACAGGTGGGTGGCTATTGGTAGAGCTGGATGGGAGGGGTAAAGTGTGATTGGTGTGAGAAGGAGGGGGTGTGGTAAAGGAGCTTAAGTTTAGGAGTTGTAGGGTTGGGTGAGATTTGGGGGTAGGGTAGGGGAGCGGAGTAAGCCCGCAGGGCGAATGGAGTGGGTTCAGACAAAGTGGAGGAAGACAGTCCGAAGACAATCAGTAAAAGGCAGGTGAGGTGAGCAAGAGTGGGCAAAAGGAGTGAGAAAGGGGTTAAGCTTAAGGTCTTAACAGAGAAAAGAAATAAAATTATCAGTAGGGGACAAGAGGAAAGGATTAGAAGTATTAGGTATAGCAGTGAGTAATTTAGTTAAGTTTAATGCAGTGGGTAGAGAAAGTAAGGTCAAATAGCTTTGCAAGTTAGGGTGACATCTAGTGGACAAAAGGTTAGTTACAGAAGAAGCTAGTTAGCAGGTAATAACATGAGTGGAAGGGAAAAAGAAAAAAAATTAATCAGGCCGGGAAAGGAGGGAGGAGGACAGGCCAGAAGGGGAGAATGCAGCAACTAGTGTGAGGCAAGGAGGGGGAGGGGTGCATCTGCTAGGAGTCCTAACTAAATAGCATCACTGAAGGCCAGGGAAAATAATCTCATTTATAAAAAATGTAAAAAGAATAAAATTAGCTAGATGAAGGAACATATACTTTCTAGCTTCCGTAAATGCAGGGTTCAGAGTAGTGAGACCAAAAACTTTGAGTTAACGGGATGAGGCAGTAGAAGGTCCTTTACATGGGTTCTTGCTCGCCAGGTAAATTCCCGTATCTCCAGGGAGTAGGGTCAAGTTAAAGAGTTTCTAGCTTCCTTGAATACAGGGTTCAGAGTTGTTGTTGTCTTTCGGCTTTTCTCGGTTAGGGGTCACCATAGCGGAACTCCGGTCCGCTAATGTTTGGCAGTAGATTTTGATGAACGCCGAGGTGCCAGCTCGATGTTCAACCTTCAACGAAGGCATGCCCATTTACGCATGTCTTTCAAACGTCCACCCAAATGCGGGGAGGACATGCAGACTCCACACATACATGCAGGGTTCAGAGTAGTGAGACAAAAACTTTATTGTAACGGGATGAGGCAGTAGAAGGTCCTTTAAATGGGTTCTTGCTCACCAGGTAAATTCCCGTATGTCCAGGGAGTAGGGTCAAGTTAAAGAGTTTCTAGCTTCCTTAAATACAGGGTTTAGAGTAGTGAGACCAAAAACTTTGAGGTAACAGGGGATGAGGCAGTAGAAGGTCCTTTAAATGGGTTTTTGCTCACCAGGTAAATTCCCGTATGTCCAGTGAGTAGTGTCAAGTTAAAGAGTTTCTAGCTTCCTTAAATACAGGGTTCAGAGTAGTGAGACCAAAAACTTTGAGGTAACATGGGATGAGGCAGTAGAAGGTCCTTTAAATGTGTTCTTGCTCATCAGGTAAATTCCCGTATGTCCAGGGAGTAGGGTCAAGTTAAAGAGTAGCACAGGATCGCTACAGTTAGGAACGCATAACAGCTAGGGGTATACTAGGATAAAAAAAAAAAAAAAAAAAAAAAAACTCAACATCATCAACTCAAACCCCCTGGATCAGCTGGTAAACTCCCCTACCAGAGGTGAAAATATATTGGACCTGGTCATCACCAATATGAGCAACAGGTGTTCCACACCGGAGGTCAACCTGTCACTGGTTAGATCAGGCCATAAACTAATCACTCTGGATGTCCACACCCCACCACCACTCCCAACTAAGGAAACCACAGTAAAAAACTTTTTTAAAGCAAACTTCACCTTACTTAAGACAGAGGTGGTAAGTTTCACAGCCCCCATGCTAAAGGATAATGCTGCCCAAGATGCAGAAACCTTTACAAATGCACTCTATGAGCACCTACAAGGGTGCATGGATCATACCATCCCTAGCAAAACCAAGACTCACTCCTCTAAGAGAAGTAAACCAGTTTGCTGGACCCCTGCAATAAACAGGCTATACAACAGAAGAATAAAACTAATTCAGAAAAAAAGCAAATCCCAAGAAGGAAAGACATCCCTGATCAGTATCAGTAAGAAACTAAGATCCCTCATGAAATCATCCAATGCTAACTTCGAAAGAAAAAATAGTCAAGGATTCAAAAGATAACCACAAAGCCTTCTTTAGCTATGTTAAGAATCTAAGTGGCAATGCACAGATATGCACTGAACTAGTACAAAATAGCACAAAATATACTGAACCAACTGATATTGCCAACATCCTGGCAGATAGATTCAGTGCAAACTTCACCCCTCTCTCACCTCCAAAAGGGCCCACAACAATACCAGAAATGTGTAGTGTCCCAAAAATCACAGATGCAGAGGTGAAAAAAGCCCTTTCAAAAGCCAAAAACACAGCATCAATGGGACCAGATGGTGTCCCAGGCTGCTTCTTGCATGAACTACAGAACAAACTAACCCCCCACATAAACACGCTGTTCAACCTCAGCCTCTCCACAGGCTATGTGCCCATAGAATGGTGCAAAGCAACAGTTATTCCTCTCCACAAAGGAGGGGCCACAACTGACCCTGGCAACTATCGCCCCATAAGCCTGACTAGCCTGGTCTGCAAGGCTATGGAGTGCGTCATCATGGAACTCATTAACAAAGACATTGGGAACCTCCAAATACTTGACCTGACCCAGTTTGGCTTTGTTAAGGGCAGATCATGCCTACTAAACCTGGTTGACTTCTTTGGGACAGTCACCAAGGCCATAGATGAGGGAAGGGTGGTTCACACAGCCTAACTTGACCTTGCCAAGGCTTTCAACACCATTTCCCACTCGGGTATTACAGAAAAGCTCACCAGCCTGAACATAAACCCCTGTGTCATGAGATGGGTTGCCAACTGACTTACAGACAGAACTCACATGGTAAGAATAGCGGGCTCCAGGTCCGACTCTAAACCAGTCACAAGTGGTGTCCCTCAAGGCTCGGTCCTGGGACCCCTACTGTTCAGCATATACTTCTCAGAAGTACAGGCAAACACAGGAGGACTACAGCTAACCAAGTTCACTGATGACTGCAAACTGGGAGACATAATTGACTCTCTGGCTGACACGGACATCCTCCAAAAGGGCCTTATTGAGATGGACACCTGGTGTCAAAGTCATGGCCTCAAGCTAAATGCCAAAATATGCATAGTCATCCCATTTGGGAAAAACAAAACACCCACAAATTACCAAATAGGTGGCAGCCCCCTTAATACAGAAGAGGTAATAAGAGATCTGGGGACCCAGGTACATAGTAATTTCTCCTTTGACAATCATATTGCCAAAGTAGTTAGGAAATCCTTCTATGTGGCCCATCTATTTACTAAAGGGTTCACATCTAGAAATAAAGAGGTTATAGTGCCCCTCTACTCGTCACTCATTAGACCCATCATAGAGTACAATGCCCCATTTGGGATGTACCTCACAAGACACTTCCAACAGCTGGAAAGACCACAAAAGTACCTCACCAAGAGGATTACTGGCCTCAAACATATGTCCTATGCAACCTGACTGAAAAAACTCTGGCTGTACTCAGTGGCATATCACTTATTCAGAGGTGATCTCTGCCTGACTTACAAAGCCATGTCCAGCTCAGAATTGATGGACATGCTCCACCTAAAGAAATCCAAGTCACTACGAACCATGCACTCTAGTGAGCTAAACCTCGCCACAACAATAAATAGAACATGCTGGAGGGATAGATTCCTGTCACAGAGACTCCCCATGCTTTGGAACAAAATTCCAAATTACATCAGGCAGAGCCCCTCACTAACACTCTTCAAGAGAAACCTTGAGGAGTGGATGGGTAACAGAAAATACACACCTGGGATCACTTCATTGGCTCTGCTTGACAGAGTCTCAGTTAATTAATCAATGGGGCGGCAAAAGCCGACACACTCTGACTAGGCTTATAAATGCCCTCGGGCAGATAGCCTAGTACCTACCTATGAACCTATAAACATATGTACCTGATTATCCTTTTATTTCTGTCTGTGCCATCTCCCAAACATAAAATGTCTTCCATTTTTGTTTTGTATTTAAAAAAAAGAGAAAAATGTGAGATATACTAATGGGAAAAAATCCAGGTGACCAGACCTTTTCTGTTGGTATATTCTCAAATTTACAATGGGTACGCTCGCTTGAATGCTAATGGCCAGTCATTAGATAATAAAAAATATTTAATACTATTTGCAACAGTGGGGGGTAGCCATGGGCACCCCCTGTGCAAATACATATGCGAACCTTGTAGTATATTGGTGGGAGAAACTCTTTTTATTCAATCATGAACAGTTTAAATCTGTGAGATACTACAAGCGTTTCGTAGACGACATTTTTATTATTTGGGAGGGACCCATAGAAGCGTTTGATGCGTTTTTGGAATATCTGCACACAACTACCCATTTCCTTAGATTTACAAAAGAGTATTCATCCAAGGAAATACATTTTCTGGACGTTACTCTTAAACTGACAGATAATGGGACCATCACGTCCTCTCTTTACAGAAAACCGGTATGGAAGAATGGCCTATTGACATATGATAGTATGCATCCGAGGCGTACCTTCCAAGGTATTGTGAGAAGTCAATTTATCAGGCTATTCAGACTATGTCATGAACCTGAAGTTTTAACCAAGGAAGCAGATTTTTTGGAAAAGTTATTCTTGGATAGAGGGTATAATAAAAAAATGGTTAGGGACATAAGACATGAAGTCTTGGGAGATATATATTCCACAAATATAGGTCCTGTGACCTACAGCCAAGGAACAACAAGATTTTCGGGTTTAGAAAAGACTAGAAATAGAGGGGATAAGATTAACTACTTGATGAGATATACCAGTGATATTGATAGCATACGATGGGTTGTCTCCAGTAATTGGCATATATTAACCATGCATACGCACATAAAAGACATGATAGGGAGCAAACCCAGGTTCCAATATAGGAACAGTGATAATTTGAAGTTGATTTTGTGCAGGGATCCTAGTGTTTATATAGGCCAAGGTAAAGCAACAACCAACAGGTTTTTGACACGGGGTACTTACCCATGTCATCATTGCAATAGATGCAAAAATATCTCTAAATCACAAATATTTAAGCACCCACAAATGGACTATACTTTTCGACCCAGTTTTTATGCTAATTGTAGTAGTACCAACTTGGTCTACTTAGCCAGTTGTGATTCATGCTCAGCGTTTTACATAGGTCTTACTAAAAGAAGACTACGTGATCGTATTTACAATCATTTGTACGACATTCGCAAAAGGGATGACAGCAATGCGTTGGCAAGGCATGTCATAGAGTGTCCGACACATAGTTTTAATTTTAGAGTTATACAACTGGTCCAACGTAATGAACGGGGAGGTGATGTGGACAATCAATTAGCTCTTGCTGAATTACACTGGATTATGAAGTTAGCAGCACATTTACCCCCTGGCATAAATAACCAAGTATCGATTAAACCAGTATTAATGGGAAGAAAATGAAATGAAATGATATATTTATTTATTTATTTATTTATTATTTGGATATAAAAAAATTCTATATAGAGCATTTTTAAAATGTTACATCTCCTGTTTTGATAAAATATATACATATTTTTGTATTATTATATATGGTAATATTTACTTGATTATTCTTTATGTATATTTATGTCTATTTAGTCCATTATGTGGCCAGCTCATATATTTGATTTATGATAAACATTTGGACCTGGCTCCATATATAATAGTAAGTTCATTTTGATTAGTTATACATAACATCTTATTAATATATACATATATTTGAATTAACATTTTTAATCATTTGGCAGACCCGTATACACATTTTTTGGTCTAATGATGTTTCATGAGGCATATCTCTATACTGAGATGGTAATGGATGTTTGATTTGATTTTTGTTTGACTTTAGTGGGGCTTTCAGCTCCTTTTAGTGGGAATTTTTTATGTTGTAATAAGGTTTGTGTTGAAATAGTGATAAGCAATGTATATACATTTTTTCATCTGCGCACTTTTTGCGGATTTATGATGCTACGTCTAAATTAATGTCTACATTGTATATGATCTGTGAATATATTGATCACTAGATGCTTTCATATAGCATTTTTGTATACATTTTTTAAGGTATGTTTTTAGATACCTCATAGGATTTATGCTAGTATTACATGACAATGATAAATTAATTACATACCTATACTAGGTAGGCATGCTATATGATATTATTATAATAATGCATAAAATTTGTTGTATTCATAATCAACTCTTCAGTCTACATGACGTGAATTCATAAGATTTTTTATATTATGAGACATAAAACATTATATATAAATCGGGCCATTAACGTTAGGAATGTTATATAATAATGAGAAAGTCCTGCACTTTGAATGTATGGTTTGATTTAAAAACCTAATGTTTATGTTTTAAGAATTTGAGTTGCTTTTTGTATTAGCGTCTGACTCTAAATGTTAACTGACATCTGCTATTGAATCTAACCAGCTGTGTTTATGTTGTGCAAGCATAGTGGTGAATGGGTTAAGACACAAGCATTTAATTTGTGTGATTAAGTAATTAATCAATTCATTTCCCACCTTTTTTGGCTTATAAGTGAAATTAAATTTGTAAGAATGTTATCTGAAGAAGCGTAGCTTAGTACTACGCGGAAGCGCTCATTTTTATCCAATAAACTGGTATACGTTTTACATCGTGTCTGCCATTGGACTTTATTTGGTTTAAAGAAGAATTTGTATATCGTGGTTGGTCTTCTTACTACTCTACATTCATCCAAACATAAAATGTCTTCCATTTTTGTTTTGTATTTAAAAAAAAGAGAAAAATGTGAGATATACTAATGGGAAAAAATCCAGGTGACCAGACCTTTTCTGTTGGTATATTCTCAAATTTACAATGGGTACGCTCGCTTGAATGCTAATGGCCAGTCATTATATAATAAAAAATATTTAATATTGAGCAAAATTATTAAAAATATAAAGCAGTAATTCCTAACAAACAAACAGAACTCAATCACCAGAAAAATGAAATCAATACTGCAGGATAGAGATCCAACATTCAGAAAAACTCTGACTGATTTAGCTGATAAGTTACAATTTCCTAACTAACTAAAGAACACTGTCCTGAACAAGATCTGAATGGATACACAATTCACCTTCCCATCCAACATATGCACAGGTTACAAACAAACACACTCAGAGGTATCAGGACAACCACCATTATTGATGGAAAATGACACAACACCACCATTTGAGAACATCATAGTAGACACAGAGATAGAAAATGAACATGGTGGGATACATTTTTCCAATATTCACAACAGTGTTATAAACCAACAAGATGGAGGTTTTTCCATTTACAATTACACAGATATTAGAATTGAGGACAGACATTTTTCGTTATTTAAAAAGGGCTTCACTTTTGTTACAACTAGAAAAATGGATTTGGCTGAAATTACCCTAGATATAAAATTATTTACTAGGAAGTTAAACTTAGAAGTTTTGGCATCTACAAAAGAATTTCAAAATAACACAAACAGACATTGTGATAGTTTAGTAAGAAAAAGCACATACAACCCCCCTCTTGCAGAGTGATATCAGTAACTTTGAAAAAGTGGTTATCAGTGAAGTCAGATAAATATATTATCAAAACAAATATAGTT
The DNA here is from genome assembly GCF_019279795.1 of Protopterus annectens. NCBI lineage: Eukaryota > Metazoa > Chordata > Ceratodontiformes > Protopteridae > Protopterus > Protopterus annectens. The sequence goes on from NC_056740.1 coordinate 199,840,273, forward strand.
ACTGTAATTCCAACCTGAATTTAGAAGAAAGAAAGACTTTGGATGAAATTAAACAACAGTATGCAGATGTTAGAACTATGAAACCTGACAAAGGGGGAGGGATTGTACTTATGAACAGATGGTCTTATTTAACCAAAATGATGGATATTTTAAATGTACAGGGGTGATATACAATTATTTCCAAAAATGAGCTTAACATAGCATACAAAAAGATAGACCTAGTATTAGAAGACAATTTACTACAAGGTTTAATTGATGAAAAACTCTACTGGTTTTTCAAAGTTGAAAAACCTTTTTTGTCCATGATTTTTGGTATCCCCAAGATACATAAAGACATAGAAAATCCACCACTAAGACCTATTGTGACCTCAGACAGATCTAAAACTCAACCGTTAGCAATTTATGTTGACAAAAAAACTGAAACCCTTTTACAAATTATATCCACATATTGTTATTGATTCATGGGATTTGTTGAATAAAATAAATGCACTATCATACAAATCCCATTATTCATTTTTAACAGTGGATGTAAAGGACTTGTTTTCTGTGATTCCACATCACACAGGTCTTGAATGGTTTGAGCTTATGTTAACTGAATTTAGATTTTTGAACGAGAGTGAATTTAGATTAGTACTAGAGAACATTGAACTGGTACTAAAAACAATTGCATTTACTTTCAAGGAGACATTTTTCAACAGTTGGATGGGGTAGCTATGGGGGCAGCTTGTGCTCCCATATTTGCCAATATAGTTATGTTATATTGGGAGTTACATTTTGTGTTGAACGCTCCATTTATGGACAATATAGAAAAATACTTCCGTTTTTTGGACGATATACTGATTGTATGGAAAGGTACACAACAAGAAATACCTGGTTTCATGGAATATTTAAACAATTCCACTCAGTTCCTTGAATTTACACATGAATTCAACATGGAGGAGACACATTATTTAGATATTACTATTTTAAAAGATGACATTAACAAAAAATATGTGTCTAGAATATTTAGAAAAGCTTGTTTCTCTAATTCCTATCTACACTATCACAGTAACAACCCCCCATTGCAGAAGAAAAATATTATAAAAGGACAAATGGTTAGGGTGGCTAGAATGACATCAGAATACATAGATTTTATAAAAGAAATGGGCTATGTACATAAATTATTTTTGGGGAGAGGTTATCCAGAACCAGTTATTGTGTCTCTTAAGGAAGAGGTGACTAAGGGATGGGGTAGTAGGTATATACCTTTACTGAATACAGACAACAGTAATATAGGAAATAATATTTCAGATAACCATGCTTTGGAAGTTGAAAATAATGAAATTCATAACAGAAGAAAAGAATTAACTACCCCTTTCTTTGTCATGACATTTAACTCTAACACCAACATAATAAGAAGAGCTATAAACAAGACATGGGACATCTTCAAGAGTATGCCCAATAGGTTAAATATATTTAACAGACATTTATGTTATAGTTTTAGAAAGGGTCCTAACCTTAAAAACATCTTTGAGAAAGTTCGATATGAGAATGATACAACTAACAAAAAGAAAGGAACTTTTCGATGTGGAAGATGTTCACAGTGTATTTTTGTAGCAAACACAAGTGAACTAACAATACCTACAATTCAACTATGTTTTAGAAGCAAGCAACATTATACTTGTTATACTAGATGGATAGTGTATTTAGTTTACTGTACTCATTGTTGGGCTTATTATGTAGGGAAGACAGAGAGACACTTAAGACAAAGAATATACGAGCATATGTACAATGTAAATAGGAAAAAGGAAACAAATGTACTTCTTAGACACACATTGTCATGTAAGGAAGCCAATTTTAAATTTTGAGTATTGGAATTCCTACCTAGGGACAGTAGAGGGGGTGACTGGGAAAATCAGTTAACCTACAGAGAACTGATATGGCAACTACGATTGGATGTCAATACACCCCCAGGAATGAATGATTATGTGTCTATTTTACCTGCCCTAAGGCTAAGGGCCAACAAAGTTAAAACTAATCATAATTAAAAAAGAACAGTCTAGAATAAGAAGTCACAGTCTATTATGTGGACATGATAATCCAATATACAACAACATACGTGCACACCTTCACTTCATAAACTCATTGGTGCCACCTTTTATAATATCAATATTAATTATAGTATATACATTTTTTAATATTTTTAATATTTTTATACACTACATATACATCAAATATTTTAACAAATATTTTAACACATATTAATATTAATATTTATAATATAGTATTTAAAAATCTCTAACTTATTCAACTGCTTAATAACAATATGTTTCTACACCTAGAACAATTTAAAAAAAAAAAATATATATATATATATATATATATATATATATATATATATATATATATATATACACATATATATTTTTTGTATTTACTATGGATGCTTATGGGATGATTACTACATAACAACAATATTGTAAACATATATCTGTTTTTAATTGGATATTTACTTATTTATTATGAAGTTAACATATATCTGTTACACAGTTTTATACATAGTTATGTTTTATCAGATGGTGAAAAATGGCATGTTGTAGCTTTCTTTATTTTATGTTTACTCTATATTTATTCATCACAGTGACTTGAAGTTTTTTAAGTGAAGTTTTTTAAGTGAAGTTTCTCAAGTGAAATGTTCTTCATCAAAATGAGTTGAATCACATGTTTTTAACTGCAATTAATTGAATAATTAGCATAGACCTATGTAAATACGTAAGCAGAAACAAACCAACTATTCTGATGAAGTTTCCTGTACTGGAAATGAAAGTGCTTAATATTTTGGTCTGAATATTTGTCCGTTGTTCATTTGTTCAATAAATTATTTGCATGATCCATTGCCTGGTTTCGTTGGACTGAACAGTCTTTCAGGGAGAACTACTAATTGTTTACAACCTACTATTGAGTTGTGGGACTGCCTTCATTGGATTCTGTGCAACGGAGAACACTTGTGGTTCCTAGTTTACTTTCATTCTCCATTTTCCATTATTGTGCTATTACTAAATCTGAGATAATTTGTCTTTAGAATCTCTCTTCACAAAGCTGCACAGTTAGAAATGTAAAAGGACACTGTTCAATTATTTAAAACATTCTTTTCAAACAGATCATAAATCAACATGTAAGGACTTTTTATAATATCATAGCTAGTCATGCTGGCATTCAAGACACAGGACAATATGGAATTATATATAAAACTTCAGTCAGACATGCTAGCATAGATGACAGTGTCTAATTTCTTCACACACACACGCACCCCCCCCCCCATGACTTAAGCACATTTTTCTAGTGACCCTTAAAAAACAACACTTGTGAAAAATGGGTCTGTCTGGGAATATCACCCCATTCCTCTCCTGGGCAATCCATTTGCATTTGCATTATTAACCCCACTGCAGTGTTCTTCTCCTTCTAAGGAAACGTGTCTAAGCATAGCCCTCACTCCACAATTTGATGCATCTACTTGCACAGCAAACTCTTTACTATAATCCGGGCTGGCTAACACAGGGGGTCCTTCCTTAAGTTTTTGGAATGCCTGTTCAGAATCTGTGGTCCACACTACCTTATCTGGTCTATTTTTCCTACTTATGTCAGTAAGGGGTGCAGCTATTGCACCACAACTGAGCACAAATCTTTCACAGAACCCCACTGTCCCTAGAAATGTTGTCACTTGTATTTTAGTAACAGGAACTGGCCAGGCTTGACTAACTTCCACTTTGACAGATTCTGGCCTAATCTTACCACTCCCCACTCTGTATCCTAAGTAAGTGACCTCTGCCATACCCAACTGACACTTACTGGGTTTAATGGTTAGTCCTGCCCTTTTAAACTGGACTGCGAATGACCATAGCATAGTCTTCAATGTAGAGTTTAACCTTTCCACAAGACCATTTGTCTGGGGATAGTAGGGGGTGTTCTTTAAATGTTTCTTCTCACAACACTTCCACAAACAAGTCAGCAGGTCTGACATGAAGGTGGCTCCTTGGTCAGTAAGTAACTCCCTTGGAAAACCTACCCTGCTGAAAATGTCTAGCAACACATTTGCCACCTTCACTACATGAATATCACCTGCAAAAGGAATATCAGGTACTATAGCTAGAATGGTAGTTGGTAGGCTATAGGCTTTACCAACTGCCATGCTACCTCACCTTCCAGTCCACCTTTAGAAGTTCACTTTCTATACAGAAAACCTTCCTTCTCTGTCTCAATATCACCTGCACAAGGAATGTTAGAGACCATAAATAGAAGTCACAGATGGTAGGCTCTAGGCTCTACCAACTGCTGTACTACTTCACCTTCCAGCACTCCCTTAGGAGTCCACATTCTGTACAACAAACCTTCCTTCTCTACCCCAATTCCAATCTGTACACGGAATGCTGGGGACTATAACTAGACAAGGATGATGGTAGGCTCTAAGCTCTACCAACTGCCATACTACTTCACCTTCTAGCCCACCTCCAGGAGTCCACTCTTTATGCAACAAACATTTGTTCTTGTATACAAACTCCCCTCTTCCTTGAGCCTCAGGTGCTTCCTTAGCCATCTCCCTCCAGCTTTGTAATGTAGGGTCCATGAGCTGAGCCTGTCTCAATTCTACATTTGTGACCCTCCCGATCTCTCCTTCCACATGAAGCTTAGTAACTTCCATCAAATGTACCTCACTGTCACTCTTGGTACTATCACAAACCTCCATCCTTGCAGTCACTGTGTCCAAGGGAACATCAGTACCTACCAGCAGCTGTGGCTCACTTTCAGATGTATTGCTATAGGATAGCTCCTTCTCTGAATCAGCCATCACACCAGTCCCAGCTTCAGGTAGAAGGTCTATCTGGGCCTCCCTCAGGGTACCGGACCTACATGCCTGTCTCCAAGCCTGATTACATGTCACTGCATGCACACAAGGTACTACATCATAAAAGTCATTCCCTATCAGGACATCTGCAGGAACATCCTCAAACACACCTGCCTACTTTCCTCTTCCACCCTCCCAGCAAGATGAACCCTAGCCAGAGGTATTTGTAATGGGGTCCCTCTCAAAGTTCTGACTAAAGTGGACTGTCCGAGCAAGTCCTGCTCTTCTCTAAACACTGCAGGCCTCACAATGGTTATATATCAGAAGCCGTGTCTCTCTTAGCAGTAACCTGTTTACTGTCTACTAAGATAGGACATAAATTTTGGTGATAGCTTGCCAAGCAACTTACCATTTGCAGTTTGTCATCACCACTTGCTGGCTCCCTCGCCTTCTGTTTCTCACCTTGCCTCAGTGTACATTTGCTGCTATGTGGCCCCTCTGGTTACACTTGAAACATCTAATCACTAAACATGTACATGGACCAGTAGTTTCCCCATTACTGGTATACTCTGTTGGAGTGGTTTAGACTGCCCCCAATAGGCTCCCCTATGTCTATGTGCAGCATTGGATCCCTTTCTTATGCATTGGTGCTCTGCTTGCTAAGTAGAGATCCCCTTTTCTTCCCAATCCTCCACAGAGTTACACTCTCTGTCTGCTAACCAGATTCTTGTGATATCAGGCAAAGTACTGAGGGCTTGTTCCCACACCTAAAGGTCTGCCAGTCCTTCAAAAGTGGTGATCTGACACCCTCTCACCCATCTGTGAAAGTAAGTACTTAAATCAGCAATATAATCATGTACACTTGTATCTATGTTCACAAAACTTTTTCCTGTAAGCTTCAGGTGTTAGTTTAAAACAATCTAGAGTACAGTTTTTAACTTTAACATAATTCAAACAATCTGCATCAAAAATTTTGATATGGCCTGAGCAGCTTTACTGTGGAATAAGGGAGTCAGGAGCTGAATCCAGAGTTCACAGTCAACACCCTACTGTCTACATACCCTCTTAAATATGTGAATAAAACTGTCAAAGTCATCCCCATCCCTGTATTAAGGAAAAACTGCACTGACCTTTACAGCTTCTGGGGTCTGGATATTCACTTCCCCATTACCTCCATGACCCTCTCAAAGGGTAAGAAGTTCTACTTCATGCCAGCACTGTCTCTCATTTTCCTTGGCTTCTAAATGTCTGTCTCTACTTAGTCTCCAGAAGTTGGGCCTCCAGGTGCAGTCTCTCTGCTGATACCAGTTCAAGAAGTTTGGCCTCCAGTTGTTGGGCTTCCAGGCACAGTCACTGTTCAGTCTCCAGTCATTTGGCTTCCAGTTCCTATTGATGCTGTGTCTCTTCAGCCTCTAGTTCCAGTATCCTTAACTGCAGTTGGATTCTCAAGTCCTCCTAAGAAAAGGTGGACTGTCCTGTCTCGGCAGGCTGCACATCCCCAATACCAAACTGGATATCCTCCAAACAGCTGGTCTAAGCTGAAGCTGTAACTACGGCTTAAATCATTGCTTCCTTAGTCACAGTGGCATGCATCAGTCCTCTGGCATCACACTCCTTGGCCATCTGGTTCTTTGTCAGCTGACAACAGTCTCCTGCTGACATATTTGCCTGCTATCCCTGACTAACTAACTAAAAATAAATAAAACTGTGGTGAACTAAGATTCTGTATGTTTACATTGTGGCTGCCGAGAGTGCACACCTTAATGACTACTACCCACAGGCTACTGAAGTCCTATTAAAAATCCCACACTGCTGGCACCAATAAATGTGACGTCCAGTTAATATCCCACCAGACTACTACCAATTAATGTGACATCCAGATAAATCTCACTGAACTGCCACCAAATAATGTGATGTTCCTTACTATCCTGGGTCAGTAACCAAGGAATTTCAGTCCTTACTACTGACTCCACTGTGAGGCTGTCACTTAAACAGGAGTAATATTTCACAATATTCCCATAAGAGCACAACAGGAACATGCTTTATAGCCTGAGACTGGACTGTATACTTCTGTCCAGCCTCAATGTAACTCCTTATTACACACTTCAGAGCAATATGTCCCAGTTTAAGACCTCCGATACACTCACATTTAAATAAATTAAATCTCACATATCCAAACACTTCTGGAAAAGCCTGACATAGATTTCCAGCTGTGTCCCTTCCCCCAAAATAATAATAACATGCTGCCACCAATCAAAGTGTCTTTGTGCCCTTATAAAGGGGTGTCCAATTATGAAAATTAAATATTAAAACAAATAGCATATGGCCTAAGCATCCAGGCTTTCCAAGTGGTCTGGGAAGTTATCAAGGAAAGTAGAAGCACCCTCAAATCATTAAAAAAAAACACTGATTGTCCAGCTACAATGTAAGCTAATAAAAAATATTTAATATTGAGCAAAATTATTAAAAATATAAAACAGTGATTCCCAATAAACAAACAGAAATCAATCGCCAAGAAAATGAAATTAATACTGTAGGATAGAGATATAGCATTCAGAAAAAGGGATCTAGCTGATTAGTTATAATTTCCTAACTAATCTAAGAACACTGTCCCTGATCTAAACTAAATTACTACAAAAGATCAAAGGCAGGGTTACGGTTCTTGGTGAGTCCTTTCTGGGTATCCACTGCACAGTTCAACTGACAACTGTAATTGACAACTGACAACTGACTACTGACTTCAGCAGGCTCTTTCATTATAGAATAGCCTAACTGTCAGTTGTTCCAGTTCTAATTTTCATTTCATATTTTTTAATTCAGCCAACAGCTGTTATCTAAAAGTTTCTTCCTGTCTTTCAGCTTCTGACAGTAATACATAGCAACTGTCAACATTCTGATGACATCATCTGATGATCAGCTAAATCTCAGACAGTTTGCCTTTAGGAACTCTGTTCACAAAAGTGCAGTTAGAAATGTAAAAGGCCACCATTCAAGTCTTTAAAACATTCTTTTCAAACAGATCATAAATCAACATGTAAGAATTTATTTACAATATCATAGATAATCATGCTAGCATACAATACAGAGGACAATCTAAAATTCTATACAAAACTTCAGCCAGACAGGCTAGCACAGAAGACAGTGTCTACCTTTTCACAACATCTTCCAAGGTGTAAAGAATCTTCTTTCCTTCTGGAAGGTGAATCCTTATTTTTGCTGGAAACAAGATTTGTGCTTTTATATTGTTTTTCTTTAAGCTTTTAACAAGTGGCACACATTCATAAGTTCATAGGAAGGTACTAGGCTATTGGCCTTAGGGCCTATATAAGCCTAGCCAAAAAGGTACCCTGGCTTTTGCCACCCAAGAAAATTATTTTCCTGTGCCCCTGTCAAGCAGAGCCACAGAGGTGAATTTCCTATTTCCCATCCAATCATCAAGATTTTTCTTGAAGAGTGCTAATGAGGAGCTTTGTTTGATATGGATAGGTAGTTTGTTCTAGAGTATGATAGTCTCTGGACAGGAATCTATCCCTCCAGCATGTTCTGTTTATTGTGGTGACAAGGTTTAGGTCCCTAGAGCGTGTAGCTCTGAGGGATTGGGATTTCTTTAAGTGGAGCATGTCCAACAGCTCTGGGTTTGACATAGTTTTGTATGTTAGGCAGAGATCGCCTCTGAGTAAGTGATATGTGATGCAGTAAAGCTGGAATTTTTTGAGATGGTCTGCATAGGGCATCTGTTTGAGACTGGTAATCCACTTTGTGAGGTATTTCTGTGGCCTTTCCAGTTGTTGTAGATATCTTGTGATGTATGGCAGATATATCTAAGGTTTACTACATACTGCAAAAGAAAACTGGGAGAAGAAATGTTTTAGAAGTGTGATAGAGAATGTTACAGACCTGTATGACACACTAAGACTTATAATACCTATAGTAACAGAACATATGGAGAGAAAGCACAGGAGATGCAACAGAGAGAATATAATGAAAATGCTCATCTCAGACAGTTCAAACCAGAGGATAAAGTAATTGAGTTATTAGTGATTAATAAAACTAAATTCCTTGCAAAGTGGCAAGGACCGTTTGAAAAACAAAAAACAGCAAATTAATGGAATTATCAGTTAAGACACATGGGGAAAAAGGTTGCCAGAACAATTAAACAGCTAAAACCACACATATGTTTAATAAAACAAACAAAATGCCAACTGTCTACCCATGAAACAATGTGCTGGTTTTTTACTCACTTCTCCCCTATTTGAACTAATAAAGAATGAGATCTTCTTCTCACTAGCTTCCAGACTATTCCAAGATGCACCAACATGCAACCTTCGGAATTTTAACTACTCAGGTCTTCTCCTCCAAACCCCACAAAATGAGCTTCACTGCACAGATCATGCTTTCTTAGTCCTTGGTCCCAGACTGTGGGAATCTCTCCCTTCTTTTTTTAAAGATTATTTCTTTTTCACCATTTTCTGATAAGAAGTAAAAACACATTTCAGCAATCAAGGAAAATACAACTGCTATCTTTCTGATCATGTACCTTAACCTCTTTTTACTCATCTTCCCTCTGCATACCTTGCTCTTGGTTTACTTTTTATTGTGATTCTTTGAGTATGCCAGCTTCAATACTCACTGTATATAATACATGTATATGTTGTGTTTTGTAAGTCACTCTGAATTGGTCATTTATCTATTGCCTTTACACCCTCAAGCCAACTTTGTATATAATATATGTATATATTGCATTTTGCCATTCACTCTGTGTATCTATTGTGTTTACTATGGGCTCAGAATGAAATAGGTTAATGGAGTCAGTGCCCTACCCTAGTTAATAAATTCAAGATAAAATAAATAAATACATTTACTGAAACCTTGGAGGGAACTGAAATTTCTGTAGTATGTTTGCAGAGGAAGGTAAGTCTCCCACAGCATATCATTTAATCAAAGTAGATGAGGGATTATCAATGTCCCAGAAACGAGAAGTGAAGGAATTTCTACAGAGGAATAAGGACATGTTCTCTCAATTACTAGGCCAAACCAGTTTACTGCAGCACTACATGCAAACTGTGCCTAATGAACAAGTTAATTTGAAACTACTCTGAATACCAGACTCCCAATGGCAAGCAGTTACGGAAGAGATATGTGAAATCTTTATACTTTGGGGTCATAATGGAATTCCAAAGTAAGTGGAATAGTCCAATTTTCCCAAGCCTGATACATCAAAATGTTTTATAACCACTTCAGAAAATTAAGTAATACATCTAAATTAAATTCATACCCACGGTGGTGGTGCTGCGGTAGCGTTGTCGCCTCACAGTAAGACGCTGTCCGGTTCGATTCTCACTAGAGCATCTTCTGCATGGAGACATGCATGAATGGGCGTACTTTCGTTGAAGGTTGTGCATCAGGGCTGGTAACTCGGCACGTAAAAATCAACTACCAATCATTAGCGGACCGGAGTTATCTTGCGTTTTGAGTAGAAAAGAGCTGGAGGAATAAAACTGAACTGTGTAAGTTCTGTTTTGGACTTTGGAAAAGCCCTGCAATAAGAAGTACTATAACTGTGAACTGAATATTTTAATCCAGTGAGTAGAATGAATTTTTATTTTCTTTTTCTCACCTGTTAAGGCAAGAGAGCTTGAGTTTATTTACCCTTGTAAAATGTCCATTTTGCAGATGAGAATCTAACTAAAGAAGTTAGCTCATTTCCGAAAACATTCGAAAAATCTTTTTCTCTCTTTCTTTCTCTCTCTCTCTTTCTGTCTCTCTCTCTCTCTCTTATATATATATATATATATATATATATATATATATATAAAAATGTATGTATAATTAATATTATACACACACACACACACACACACACACACACACATATATATATATATATATATATATATATATATATACATATATCGATATATATATATATATTTTTTTTTTATATATATATATATATATATATATATATATGTATGGGTCCACTTCAAAATACTGACTTTCAAAATACTTAAACTCAAAATACTGAAAACAAAATCTCTAAAGCTCAAAATACTGAAAATACTGAAACTCAGAATACTGAGAAAAAAAAAAACAGTACAGCAACAAAACTATATTGCAGCAGAACTACATACAGAAACATATTACTCTTCTGCAAGTATAGCCAGGGAGGCAAGCCCTTATTCATGCCCCATGTGGGGGCTGCAGCCCCCACACCCCCTGCTAATTAAATATATAAACTCTGAGATTGCACTTTACTACACTAATGTGCAATCATGGAGTTGATATATTTAAGTAGCAGGGGGTGTGGGGGGGGGGCGCAGCCCCCCACAGTGGTATGCAAGGGTGCTTGCCTCCATGCTTATACTTGGAGAAGAGTAATAAGGTTTGTGTTTTATTTGTTTCAGTAAGTACTTGTGCTGGACTACAATAAGTGTTGGTATCCTGCGTGTTTTCAGTATTTTGAGTTTTCAGTATTTTGAATTTTCAGTATTTTGAGCTTTAGAGATTTTGGTCTCAGTATTTTGAGTTTAGGTATTTTGAAAGTCAGTATTTTGAAGTGGACCCATATATATATATATATATATATATATATATATATATATATATATATATAACTGGGTTTCATTAAAGTGATGTCACACCCTAGAGGGAGTAGTTCTAAACCTGTGAACCACAGCCTGGCTCATACTTTCTTCATTCTGTTTCTGGCACTTCAATTGCTGGCACACCTGTGAATGCACAAAACTGTGCACTAAGCTGGTCAGATAAGGAGACCAAAATAATGCTCTTCTGAGTGATTCACACTTGGATAAAATTCAGACATGTCACAGTGTTTGACTCAAAAATAAAATGACATCTGGCAGGACATGGGTGATCAGCAGTCATCCCTGACAGGGATCACCCACTCTGGCCCCCAGTGCAGACACAGGCACAATGAGCTATAGAAGCATAGGCCCATCTAGTTGGCTGAGTGGGTTGACCAGGTAGTGGCAAGAAGGTTAGAGTTCTATAGTAAGTTTTTTTTTTTGGTCATATTAAACTGTAAGACGGCTGCATAATTTGCTAGAAGATATATGTGCAATTGCAAATGTGTATCTATAATGTTAATATGATAATGCAAAGGAAAACATAAACACATCTGTATACAGTACTGCATCTGTATACAAATATATGGAATGCATATATGTAATAACATAACTCTGTATAAATACAAAATGTAAATGTATGAGTAAAGAAACATATGTAAGCACACATATATTTTTCTGTAAATAACAGACATACATCTGCATGAGTACACTTAAAAAGTATTTTTGTGTATATAAATATGTGTTTATACACAAATAAAACAATACTTGCATTGCCTCACAATTTTATTTGCAATAGTTGGTAGCTGAAGTACATGGTGACAGTTTTTGTAAAGAAAGGAAATCTCTTTGAGTAGACTAGAAAATATTTATTAGTATAGTAATTGTATAAAACAATAATTTCTTCCACAATATTTTCTGCACATACAAGACTGCTGAACTAAGTCAGGCACCACACCCTATTCAGAGTGGAGGTTGGGGGAGGGGGGTTGAGGTTGCAGTGTCAAGTTAATCACCAGCACATAGTTAAGTGACAAATGACCAGTTGTATTAGTTCTGTATACATTTTTAAACATCCCGCCAATATGCTTAGTTATTAAGCATAAAATTATCAAAGCACACATTAATGTCCTAAGTATATTTGCTGCATCTATTTGTAACAGTATTATGTTTGTTTAATTAAGACTGAATTGCATGGAAAACTTTACTTGCTATATTTTTCTGTGTGTGTATAGCTTCTGTTTAAAGAAATTCAGAGAGTGTCACATGAAACTGCAATTTCTCCAGTATCCTAGACCTGGTCATTACCAACATGAGAAATCGATGATCCACGCCTATGGTCACCCCCTCATTGGTCAGGTCTGACCATAAGCTAATCACCCTTAACATCCACATTTCACCCCCCACCCCCCAGTAAGGAAACCTCCATAAAAAACTTCTCCAAAGCCAACTTCATGCTACTAAAGTCAGAAGTAACAAACTTCATGACACCCATGCAGATGGGAACTGAAAGTTTGACTGCTGAATCCTACACTAAGGCACTGTATGAGCACATCCACTCATGTATGAATTGTGCTGTTAGAAGAATATGTATTAATGTATATGCTTAGTGCTTATTAGAAGCTAAAAGGGTTAACACATTTCATTCTATTTTATGTACAGCTCAATTCTGTATGAGATTATAAGATGCTTTTCAAACTGCAGTATGCTTTCTGAAATTGCAAGATGCTCTCTGACCTAGTATTTGCTAGCACAGCAAAATTCATGTTTATGCCTTTTGGAAATGTACTGAGAAGCAGGTGATTATCTGCTAGGTCAAGAAAATGAATGAATAGTGAATGAATAGAACAATACTGTTTTCTATAATGTGATTGAATATGAACAATCAGCCCTGTTCGTGTTATGAGAACATGCACAGCTGCGGAAAAGAAGAGATACATCAGACAAAAGACTGCTTGAAGAAATGAACTGTAATCTGTACTTGCTTTGTGCTCGAATTAGCCATAGTACCTTGAATGGTAACATTGCATAGTAAAAGTTGCATCTGACCGGTGGTGGCCAAGACCACGTTGTTTTTCTTAGAAAGTTTTTTTGTAAACTTGTTATGCCAGCAGAAAATCATGGACAAACAGCTGCTGAGAAATAATATTGAAATAACTTGTGATTTATTACGTCAGCTTAGTAGGCAATACCTTGTAAGAAATGTATAAAAGTAGTTTCACTTCCTGATTCTAGTTAGACAAACTCTGTATTAGCATGTTTTTGTCTCCTTGCTGCAAGATTAAAGTGCCTTAACCTGAACCTGCCGTGTGTTGATCATTTTGAAGTTATTTTTCCTTTGACAGATTGGTCCTTCGAGCCGGAACTCTCACTTCGCCTCAGGTCAGATGGGCCAGGTGGCATGAAACTGTATGGGGAAGAAACCACATTGGTTCTTCTGCTTTGAAAGACCTCCGACTGAATTGTCATTCAAAAGAGGCCAACCACTTTTCTGATCTCCGACTGGAGGACGAGTCAGTAACGAATCAGAGACGGTCAATCACAGAGGCTCAGGTAAGGTGAGATTTACATTTTTTCTGTTTTAGATCAGGGACTTGATTGAAAATATCTGTCAGGAGATTTGTTTTGTACAAGTCAGGGACAGAAAAATTGCAGTCTTGTCATAGATCAGGGAAACAGAATAGGTAAGACAGTTATTCTAGATAAACTGTAAAACAGAAAATTGTGGTACCACATGAAAATAAGAAGGATTACGTAACATTTTTTCTTCAACAAATCAGAGCAATATGGGTAATAAGTGCACAAAAAGTTCCCAAAACCCACCACTAACCGAAGACACAAAATATATGCAATCACAGCGTGACGACAATATTAGATAATATACAAAATGGGTTAATAAATATGAATTTAATGGCAAATTAGAAAAATCCTCGCTTATTAAACTTGTCAAACAGCTTAAAGCTGACACAAAAGGTCAGGTAAAAAAGCAACGTCAATTGGGGGTTCCTCAGGCACACAGGTGGATTGAGGAAGCAAACCCTAGGGAGCAAAAAAGTAATAATTAAAAAGCTATGTTTCTAGATAAAGAAGACAATAATTTGGTGATAGCATCAGACCCTCCACCCCCTCTGCTTCCTGCACCAGAATACGAAGCGAGTGGACAAGCTGGTCCACCTCCACTATACCCGGCTGTTACCGCAAAGCCGAGACCATATGTTAGAGATCCCATCGAGACTAGGTCTCGAACACGTAACATAAGAGGAGATATTGAGTTATATGAAATAAATAAAAATTCACGAGCTATGAAGAAGAGATATGTCCACTCATAGAAGTACCAAATCCGCAGGTAGGACAGGCAGGACAAGACCCAACTCTCCTAGTATATAGACCATGGACACCGGAAGACATCCAGAAAGCCACAGAGGGAATTCCCCATCCGAAAGTTCATTTTAGAAAATTCTTAGAAGACTTACAGGGCATGAGGTTAAGTTATCATCTGAATGGAGAAGAAGTAGAAAAAGTAGTCAGACAGATCGTAGGTCCAGATTGACACATGATCAGTGGCAGCTGGAATCCCCGTGACGCAGAGCATAAGCCACTCCCACATAGCAACGCAGAATTGGATAACAGAGTGAAAGGTCTAACAGACCGAATCTCTGAGAAATGGAAGCCTAGGGCAGACTGGATTTGCATTAATCAATGCATCCAACAGGAAGGTGAAACTGTTGACAGATATTATGCTAGATTATTAGAGTGTTTTAATAACCATTGTGGAATGCAGGTACCTGAAGATCAAACACATGATTGCCCATACGAGCAGCAATTAAAGAATGCATTTTTGAAAGGCAGTATTTTGCCTATAAGCAGCTTTATTACAAAGCACATGGTAGACCATCGTACAAGTAGATTACGATCACTACTTGAATATGCTAGGCATGCCGAAAGGCATTTTAACAGTAAAAAGAAAAAGAAAGCCCAAGTATTTGCTGTAGAAGACGGAGCAGAAGTTTATGTAGTACAGTCCGGAAAAAAGGGCAAGAAAAATGCCCAGGGAAACAAACAATCTGATAAACGATCAGAAGAGTTTGAAGAAAGAAAGAAAAGGGGTGAATGTTTTAAATGCGGAAAAAAGGGACATTTAGCAAGGGATTGCAAGCAAAACAAGAAGGCAGCCATGGAAGATAAGGAGGGTGAGGATTGACTATATGATAGTCAAGAATCACTAGAAGGGAATAACCAAGAAAAGACAAATGTAAATGTGATAAAGGGAGTAGAGAAAGTGATAGAAGAAATAGAGGAAGTACAAGAAATCACCGATGGTGAAGAAAGTGAAATTTTAGACTTGGCATTATTAAGCCTAGAGCTCTATTTAGCAGACACAAAACCAGAAGTTACACTTTTGGTAGATGGGAGGGAAGTTAAATTCCTGTGTGACTCAGGGGCTTCATGAACCCTGATACATCCTTCCAAACTACCAGAAAATTCAGAATCACTTGATTACATATTAGTGAAAGCAGCTAATGAACAGCTGTATCGGGAGCCACTCTCCCACAACATAGCAATAACTGACCCTGTTTCAGGGATGACCCAGAAAAGCAAAATTGTTGTTTCTGCAAAATGCCCAGTGAACCTTTTGGGCAGAGATCTTATGCAGATATTTGGCATAGCAGTAGTACCAACTATGCAGGGTATGTAAGCACAGTGACAAATGGATACTTTTGTGGTATGACCGGAGGGTGAAACATTTTACTGGTACAGCCAGGACTTAGTTACAACTGGTCCAGGGGCAGTAACCGAAGAACTGATGAACGTAGCCATCAGTAAGTCCCCCTCCCTTGACACTGATAAACAGCATTTGTTGCACTGTACTCTGTATTATTGTAGCACACCAAGACCTGATAAGGAATATGAGCAAGAACTGTTTAAAAACCATGCAAACAGATTAGTATTACGTAATCTGTACTGGGACACAGAAGGGAACAGTGTAGTCAGCTGTTCATTGCCCCAGGAATTCTTTGCACTCTATAAATCTAATCGATTACCACATGTTAGTTTAACCAAAGACAAGAATGTAAAATAGGCAGATCTTGGAGAAAAAGTCACAAAGTGGGAGAAACAAACAGAGTTAGAATTGTCAGAACAGGGAATACAGAAACAGAAGTTAAATTGGATAACACAGACTCACCCAGCTGTACACTTGTGGTCTAGCGAGGACAGCTGATTAGCACTCTTACTAGAAGAGGAAGAAAAAGCTTTACAAAGCATATCAGAAACTCTCTGGTCAACAGGGAAATCAGATGTAGGACTAATTCGTACAGCAGGATCAGTTACTATTACACCAAAATCATCATTCAGACCTCAAAAGAGACTATATCCCTTAAGGAAGGATGCAGAAATAGGAATCAAACCTATAATAGCAGCTTTACTTAAGGAAGGAGTACTGATAGAATCTCCCGATTCACCATGTAACATGCCCTTATTTCCTGTTTGGAAAGCAAATGGAGAATGGCGTATGGTCCAAGACCTACAAGCTGTAAATGACACAATAATACCTAGAGCACCTACGGTGCCAGATCCGCACACCTTGTTGAATGATTTAAAACCCCAACAGAAGTATTTTTCTCTGGTAGATATTAGCAATGCGTTCTTTTCGATACCGATACACCCTGACAGCCAACATTGGTTTGCATTCACATTTCAGGAAAAAAGGTATACATACACGCAACTACCACATGGGTATTGTGAAAGCCCAACAATATTTGCACAGGAGATGGCAAGCAACTTGGCAGGATTTAGCCCACCAAGAGGCAGCCAAATTTTACTTTATGTAGACGACATCCTGCTAGCAGCCCCCACCCAACAAGAATGTAAAGAAGATACAATAGCATTACTACAATTTTTAGCCACACAAGGACATAAAGTAAACAAAAACAAATTGCAACTTTGGAGAAAGCAGGTTAAATACCTGAGATATGTAATATCCAAAGAAGGCAGAACATTAGATGAAGATAGAAAAATAGCAATTTTGCAAGCACCCAAACCGACTACCAAGAAGGAAATGATGTCCTTCCTAGGCACGACTAATTTCTGACGGAGTTGGATTCCAAACTATGCCTTGGAGTCTGCTCCGTTGACCAACTTGATATACAAAAAGCCTATGGCAGCACAAGATTTATTACAATGGACACCAGAAGCAGAATCAACTTTCTGCAAACTGAAACAACTGATAGCATCCTCATTAGTTTTAGGATTACCAAACTATCATAAACGTTTTTTCCAAACTGTAGATTGTAAACAAGGTTACTTGACATCAGTGTTAACACAGCAGTATGGGGATAAGCAACGCCCCATAGCTTATCATTCATCACAGCTGGACCCAGTGGCATGATCACTGCCACACTGTGTACAAGCAGTAGTTGCAGCTGCAATGGCAGTACAGGCTTTGGCCATAGTAGTGTTGTTCCACCCTCTCACATTGAGAGTGCCTCATGCAGTCACAATTATTTTACTGCAAGAAAAAGTAGCATATCTTTCTCCTGCTAGACATCTTTCCTGTGTGACTATACTCCTGAGCCAACCTCATATGTCAATTGAATGATGTACAACTTTAAACTCGTCTACCTTGCTCCCAACCCCTGCGGATGGCGCACCACACAGCTGCCTGCAGGAAATTGAGCAAAAGACATTGCCTAGAAAAGATCTAATGGATGTTCCCTTGGATGATGCTGAGGTGACATATTACGTGGATGGCTCATGCCGAAGGGGTCCTACAGGACAGAATCTAGTAGGGTTTGCAGTAGTTTCTGATACTGAGATTTTAGAACCAAAGTCTTTACCACACAACTTATCTGCACAAGCAGCAGAATTGATTGCTTTGACAAGGGCATGTACCTTGGCAAAGGATAAATGTGTGAACATTTTTACTGACAGCCAGTATGCTTTTTCTACTGTACATGTTTTTGCACAACAGTGGAAAAATAGAGGAATGATAACATCTACTGGTAAACCAATTAATCATGCGTAATTTATTTTAGATTTGTTAGAATCTATTCAGTTACCTCAGAAAGTAGCTATTTGTAAATGTGTAGCTCATACCAAGCAACAGGATAGGATTTCAAAAGGTAATGCAAGAGCTGATATAGCTGCAAAACAGGCAGCTTCAGCTTCAGAAGTATTCCTTTTGAGTGAGGAATTACAACCTTCAGAGATTTTAGATTTAGAAATGTTAAAAACAATGCAGACACTTATTACAAATGTAGAAAAACAGAAATGGATAAGATGAGGAGCAATTCTTGAGAAAGGGCTGTACATCTCCAAAGAAAGAAAACCAATTTTGCCGTCTAACTTGTTTAGATATGCAGCTTTGTTGAACCATGGGCAGTGCCATGTCTCAACAGGGGGGATGGTACAGTTAGTGAACCGGGTGTTCACTGCATATGGATTTACAAACTACACAAAAATTTTTTGTGCAGCATGCCATGTTTGTAACAGGCATCATGCACAAGGGGCATTAAAGCCTAAGCAAGGGAGTTTCCCAACACCACCGTACCTGTTCCATACTATCTGTATGGATTTCATAGAACTCAACAAATGTGAAAATAAGAAATATTGTCTTGTCATTATAGATATGTTTTCCAAATGGGTGGAAGCTTTTCCGACCAAAAATTCAGATGCAGCTACTGTTGCAAAAGTCCTTGTTAAAGAAATTATTCCTAGATTTGGCATACCGGAAAAGATATACAGTGAAAATGGCACACACTTTGTGAATCAAACCATACAATAGTTGAGGTGATATTTTGGAATTTCCTTAAAGAACCATTGTGCATACCACCCCCAATCCGCAGGATTAGTAGAGAGGAATAATGGGGTTTTGAAAAACAAACTTAGAAAATTGATTAGTGAGACACAGAAGAACTGGGTGCACTGCCTACCTCTGGCATTGTTGAGCATGAGAACTGTTCCAAATGCAAAGGGGTTAACTCCTTTTGAAATACTGTTTAGGAGGGCATATTATATACCTCAGTGGAAAACTCTCATGCCTGCAGACCAGGAAGCTGACAGTTCACTTGCAGAATACATGAGATGACTTCTAAGTAATAAAAAACTTTTGCAGTTGAATTCTGTTTCAGATAAAGAACAAACCAGACCATTGGAAGCAGCAGCAATCCCAGGCAAATGGGTCTGGGTGAAAGTTATCAAGAAAAGAAACTGGACCTCACCGAAGTGGGAAGGGCCGTACCAGGTGCTACTGTCAACACCCACTGCAGTCAAGATCGCAGAGCGAGCATCCTGGATTCATCTAACACACTGTAAATTGGTTAAAAACTTTGAACTGGACAAAAAACTTGTTACTGCTACACAAGAACAAAATGACCAGATACGGAGCAAATAGAAATGCTGAACAACCTCAGAAGTATTGCATGATCATTCTGTTGGCCATACTGATAACATTAATCTTTTTGTTGTGGCCTTTCCTTTTTCCAGCCACACGAGCTGAACTGAATAAACGTGAATCATTCATAGATTGGCATCCGAACTTTAACACTTACCAAGCAATTAAATATGTGTATGCTGAAACTTTTAATGTTTCGAATTGCTGGATCTGCACAGCTATACCGACAGCATACAGGGGATTATTAATGACTGCTGTCCCCCTAGGGGTCAATGAGACCTGGGAAAATTTGCTTTTTGATACTACAACTGTAAAATCACAAGACAAAATAGTATTGTACCTGCCTGTTACACAAAAGGGAATTGTATGTTTTTACAAAAATGATACTGTTCAGGTAGGTTGGAGTAATTGTAATGTGAATATTCCTTACAAATGTTATACCAAAGCCAATAATGCAGGTTATATATGTGATACAAACTATGACTCATATCTCGAGTCGATTCATAAGACTATTGATGAAATACAGCGTAATCCTGTTCTTTTAAAACAACTATCTATTATTGATAAGAAAATGTTTCATGCAGGGCAAGTGTATATTAATACTAAAGTAGAGAATTGTTATTTTGTTTGTGGGAAAAAGGCATACAAATGGTTACCTGAGAACTGGTCCGGCAGTTGTTTTTTGGGTTACCTGGTTCCGGCCATTCGACACACTGCAGCTTTGCCACAGGGAAGAATTCGAAATGTCAGAGAGGTCACCAAGAAAACCGGAAATCCAATCAGAAGGCCTGAAAATCCAGTGGGACGAATCGAAGCAGGCTGGAGACACCATAATTCCGTAAAAAAACAAAGACAAACTGACACACATGGACTTGAGTGACACTATTATATCGTGGGCAGGTATAGCCCTTGCATATGGCGCAGTGAAATCGATTTGGGAACTGAGAAAACTGTCCAAACTTCTTGAAGTAATGAGTAATGCAACTTTTTCTGCTCTCGAGTTAATGACTGATGAACTGAATGCTATGAGAACTGTGGTGCTTCAAAACTGCATGGCTCTTGACTTCACCCTAGCGGCGAAAGGTGGTACATGCGCTTTAATAAAAGAGGAATGCTGTTTGTATATTCCTGACAACCAGCATGAGATAAACGACCATCTTGAGGTGATTCAGCAAGTGTCGACCATGACCAAACCAGGCCCAAACCCACTGATGGACTTTTTCCAGAATTTGTTTGGGGGGTGGGGAAGCATCCTAATGAACATCCTCATTGTCATTTGTGTGGGATTACTCCTATTAGGAGTGTGTGTTTGTTGTGGTATTCCCTGCATGAAAAGATTGATCAAAGATTTTATAGACATGTCAGTTTCTGAGACTTTATATCAAAGTACTGAAATTGAAGAACTTCTGAAAAATGAAACACTTTCATAAGTTTTAAACTGAATGACTCGCTTAACTGCAAATTCTGAGCGGAAAGAGGTTAGGAGAAGAAGCAATTGTTTATGCTTTTGAAAATAGAATAAAAAGTATTAACAGGGGGGAAATGTTAGAAGAATATGTATTAATGTATATGTTTAGTGCTTATTAGAAGCTAAAAGGCTTAACACATTTTATTCTATTTTATGTAGAGCTCAATTCTGTATGAGATTATAAGATGCTTTTCAAACTGCAGTATGCTTTCTGAAATTGCAAGATGCTCTCTGACCTAGTATTTGCTAGCACAGCAAAATTCATGTTTATGCCTTTTGGAAATGTACTGAGAAGCAGGTGATTATCTGCTAGGTCAGGAAAATGAATGAATAGTGAATGAATAGAACAATACTGTTTTCTATAATGTGATTGAATATGAACAATCAGCCCTGTTCGTGTTATGAGAACATGCACAGCTGTGGAAAAGAAGAGATACATCAGACAAAAGAATGCTTGAAGAAATGAACTATAATCTGTACTTGCTTTGTGCTCGAATTAGCCATAGTACCTTGAATGGTAACATTGCATAGTAAAAGTTGTATCTGACAGGTGGTCGTCAAGGCCACGTTGTTTTTCTTAGGAAGTTTTTTTTGTAAACTTGATATGCCAGCAGAAAATCATGGACAAACAGCTGCTGAGAAATAATATTGAAATAACTTGTGATTTATTACGTCAGCTTAGTAGGCAATACCTTGTAAGAAATGTATAAAAGTAGTTTCACTTCCTGATTCTAGTTAGACAAACTCTGTATTAGCACATTTTTGTCTCCTTGCTGCAAGATTAAAGTGCCTTAACCTGAACCTGCCATGTGTTGATCATTTTGAAGTTATTTTTCCTTTGACACGTGCTATCCCAAATAGAACCAAGATGCTCTCCTCCAAAAAAAAAAGGAAGCTAATCTGGTGGTCCCCTGCCATAAACAAACTTTACAACAAAAGGAAGAAACTGTTGCAGAAAAAAGGAAAATCCCAAGATGCAAAAAACTCCTTTACCAGCCTCAGTAAGAAGCTGAGATCCTGCATAAAATCCTCCAAAGCTAGTTATGAAAGTAAAATTGCCAAAGATTCCAAAGACAACCACAAGGCATTCTATAACTATGTCAAGAATCTAAATGGCAATGCTCAGATCTGCTCTGAGCTACAACAGAATGGCATTAAATATACTGATCCCAAGAATATTGCCAATATCCTGGCAGATCAATTCAGTGCCGATCACCCCCCTCTCACCCCCTAAATGGCCCAGCTCAATTCCGGAAGATTGCCAAATTCCAGTAATAATGGCCACAGGTAAGAAATGCACTCTCCAAAGCTACAAATACAGCATCCATGGGACCAGATGACATCCCAGGCTATGTATTAAATGAACTTCAAAATGAACTGGCACCTCACCTAAGTGTCATGTTTAATCATAGCCTCACCTCAGGCTTTGTGCCCATTAAGTGGTGCGCAGCTGCAGTTATCCCACTCCACAAGGGGGGATACACCTTGGATTCCGGGAACTACCACCCCATCAGTCTGACTACCCTGATCTGCAAGGCCATGGAATGTATTATCATGGAACTTATAAACAAAGACATTGGCAACCTTCAAACAATGAAACCCACCCAGTTTGGGTTAGTGAAGGGCCGATCTTGCCTCCTGAACCTGATTGACTTCTTCTAATCAGTCTCCAAAGCTGTGGACGAGGGTAAGGCAGTCTACACAGCCTATCTGGATCTCACCAAGGCCTTTGACACCATCCCCCACTCTGGAATCATCGATAGACTTACTAAGCTGGGCATTAATCCCTACATCACTCTATGGGTTGCCAACTGGCTTACTGACAGAACCCACACTGTAAAAGTAGCCGACTCCAAATTCAGCTCCAGACAATTGACAAGTGGAGTACGTCAGGGTTCAGTCCTGGGACAGTTCTTGTTTGGCATCTACTTCTCTGAAGTACAGGCCGACACTAAGGGACTCTGGCTAACAAAGTTTGCAGATGACTGCAAACTGGGAGCCATTATTGAATTCCCAAATGATGTGGATACTCTACAAAAGGGCCTTACAGAAACAGATGCTTGGTGTCAGAGCCATGGGCTCAAGCTCAATGCCAAGAAATTTATAGTTATTCCCTTTGGGAAAAACATGTACCCATGAATTACCACATAGGTGGCAGTACACTAAACACCGAAAGTGTGATAAGAGACTTAGGGACACAGGTGGACAGTGGTCTCACCTTCGATTACCATATCACCACAACAGTCAGGAAATCCTTCTATGTGGCACACCTCATCACTAAGGGCTTTTCATCCAGAAAAAAGGAGGTCATTGTCCCACTGTACTCATCCCTCATTAGACCCATTGTAGAATACAACGCCCCATTTGGTATGTATCTCTCAAGACATCTGCAACAACTGGAAAGGCTGCAGAAATACCTCACTAAAAGAATTACAGGACTAAAGCAGATACTCTACGCTGACTGCCTTAAAAAATTCCAGCTATACTCTGTCAGATATCATCTACTCAGAGGCGATCTCTGCTTAACATACAAGGCCATGTCAAACCCAGAGCTGTTGGACATGCTACACTTAAAGAAATCCCAACCCTCAGAGCCGCACACTCCAGGGATCTAAACCTTGTCATCACAATAAACAAAACATGCTGGAGGGATAGGTTCCTGACCCAGAGACTCCACAGACTCTGGAAGAGGCTACCCATACATGTCAAGCAGAGCCCCTCTTTGGCCCTCTTCAAAAGGAACCTTGATGATTGGATGGGAGAAAGGAAATTCACCCCTGGGATCATGTCAGATACCCTGCTAGACAGGGGTCCAGGAAAGTAAATAGTGTGGGAAGAAATAGCCAGGGAATTGTTATGGCTAGGCTTTTATAGGCCCTAGGGCTGATAGCCTAGTACCAACCTATGAACCTGTGAACCAATTCTGCCACTGGCACTTTGATTGTTGGCAGCATATGGGGGTGTATTTAAGATGTATACAGAATTAATAGAACCGGTCATTTCTCACTAAACTACATGCTTATCTTATACTCAGAGATTAGCCTTAAATATTATTTATACAAAATGCAACAAATGAAACCTCCAGGTTAGAAATATGTTTAATTAATTACTTTAAGCAATAAATTGTGTGTCATTATGAAGTGAAGTAAAGCTGATGCTATCATGTGTTACTAAAATATGAGAAGTAAAACAGCTGCTCAGAAAACACCATTTCTGCTGATCAGCAGACTTTATGTATCAGAGTCAGAACCTCACATACTGACAGACTGCAACAAAACCATTCTTAAATGCCTTTCAAATTTCTTCTGTTTGCCACAGAACTCATCAGTTATACCATGTCAGCTTGGTAGTGTGACGTGTCTAATGACCATCTCCAATAATATTGGAATAAAGAGCATTTCATAACAAAGCAGGAAAGACTGTTTACTCCAGTTGTATTGCAAAATCCTGGAACTCAATTCCCCTTCTAATCAGACTCTTCAACAACACACATATTTTCAAAGATAAATTAAAATGGTTATTGCTTGACTCCTGGTTATGATTCAACTATTTCCATGCTAAATTATTCCTAAACTACCTCTGTGTACACATACATGTCAGTGACTTTCTCTGTTCTCTTATTTTTCTGTCTTCTGTTCTTTTTCTGGCAAAATACATAAAATTGCATCTAACCTAATGTGCTGCTACTTAACTGCACCCAATGCTGATTATGTTGCTGCAAAATATACTTGTTTATTTCATAATTATCTGCCTTATGCATCCTCACTCTGTATGTTGTATATGTACTACTGTTAAAATTTCCTGTGGAGCTTTTCTGCCTGGGCCACCACTGAAAAGGGTGTTGTTTGTCAAGTTGTACTTTCCTGATAAACAAATGGAATAAATAAAGAAATAATTTCATGGGTTGTACTTTGTTGTCTATCTTGTTGCACTACTGTGTCATGTTATTATGACTTGTTTTCCTTCCACAGCAGCTCTTGTTTATGTCTGGTTCTGACATTATTGGTGTATAATAGTTCAGTGCTGTGCCTCTTACTGCAGCAGCATATGAAGGATGTTGGAGCTGTCCTAGCATGATCTGCCATGTTTGCGACTTATGCTTCCACTGATATAGTATCAAGCAGGTAATATATGGCTGTCTGTAGCATCCACACAATAATGTTTGCACCATTTGTGTAGCTGCAGATGCACAGACATTTGTTATTGTGTGGGATAGTTATATGCTGTGGTGTCTATGTCTGCTGCTCCCCATATTGTTTATAGCATGATGGCTTTGGAAGGTTGTGGTGCTATGCCCTTTGCAGGAATATGGCACAGATACATGTTTTTATAAAAGCTGTCACCATGGCACAAGTATATACGGCACAGATAGATATGGATGTAGAAGTGATTGCCATGACACAAGTTTATTATGGGTCATCTGTCACCTGGATATCTCTAGGATGTGGTGCACATGAACATATTCAGTCAGGCCTGACATCCACCAAAGAGACACATAGTCTTTCTGCATACCAGTAGTATTTCTTTGCATTTGTTTAATGTGATAGTCTGACTGGCAATAACCCCTTTTCAGTAGAGGGAGAAAAGCTTGCTTATAAAAATTACAATGGGCCCAATTCCAAAAAAACTTGCTCTCGGTGTAAGTGACTACTCACACCGAGAGCAGGTCTTCTGGAGTCTGGTCCCTGTAATAAGACTGTTTACAGATAGGACATTCACTGAAGTAAGTCACTTACATTGAAAGCATGGTCTTTTTTGAATCAGGGCAGACTTACACATTTTAACTCTTTTGGAATCTGGCCCAACATGTGGAAAAAATAAACAATATAATGGTTACATGAAAGCAGAGCAACGGCAAAATTATAAAAATACTAGAGAAATCAAGTGCTAATTTCAAAGTTGAAATTACATGGGAGCATAGAACGTGTCAGACAATATTAAACAGCCTTAGTAAAATAATTAAATGTGGAGAAGGACATAGTTGAGATGTGGACATGTGGTAGCATAAACTTAGATGTTTACTGAATGTGCATATGTGGCAGGATAAAGTTATAAGTTTATTGCATATATATGTTTGCGTACATTAGTGTGTGTGTGTGTGTGTGTGTGTGTGTGTGTGTGTGTGTGTGTGTGTGTGTGTGTGTGTGTGTGTGTGTGTATGTATATATATATATATATATATATATATATATATATATATATATATATATATATAGACAGAGAGAGAGAGAGATATTCAGAGACAGAGAGATTGGAGACATAGAAAAGGTTTAGCATCTAAGAAAGTAACAAGATCATTAGGAGATTGAAAGCATTTATTATTTTCTTATTTATTTATGTGTTTGCTTTTGTCAACCAGCAAAATCCACCTGACTGCATTAACCCCTTTATCAGTGCAGGCTCAGGGAGAAAAGCTCCAATAACACTGTGATACAAAATTAAGAAACATAGTAAACAAGTACTAATCATAGTTGTGATGCAATCAGTCATATAAGTAAAATGCTGGCATGCAACATTTGTAAGATACTATAGTTGCTAACAACATTCAATACATTTTTCACAGGGGTAGAGAAATTGCTAGTAGTGCGCAATCACTTTTACACAATGAACAGGTAGTGCTACATTCTGATGTAACTAGATCCTATTAACGCACATCTAAAATGAGAAGCCTATGACATTATGCATCATTTTCACTGGTTTACCCTTTAGACAAATAAAATGAGTGAAATGTAAAAAAGCAAATCTTGCTCTTTAAACAGTGCACAACTGTAGCAGATCTGGTATTCGGGTGGCATTGTGGACTTGAAGTTTACAGTAGCAAAACACATATAAATGAGAAAAACTGGGCAATGTTTAAACTCTAAGAATAGAACTTTTTAATGAAAACCTGTAATTGTACTGTAATAAAATCTTGAAGAGCTGAGTAAACAGTAACCATATGGTAACCATGGCAACTTGGTCACTCTAGTAATGCTAAAGCATATTACTTCCACAGTGCTTGTCTTGCAAGTGATGGGAGCACAGATGCTATGTTTGCTTAAAGCTGTATTTGAAATATGGAAAATTCCCCTAGAATTACATGTCACCCACCTTACATTTATGTTTCAGGACAGGAAGCATCTCTTGTTATTTAAAATATACAAAGATATTATTTTGGAAAGGGCATAAATGTGCACAGGATACAGTTGCATATGCACATATACACACACATACAAACCTCCCTCTGCTGTCAAATAACATTATGAAAGTATTGCATCCTAATATGAATTTTATGAAGACCCCAGACCTGCATTCCGTATAAAGGCTGTTAAAGACATGGCTTTTACTGCCTTTGACTGCAAGTAAATTACTGCTAGTCAAGACATTTGTTAAGTCAAGTATACCTTGCATAGTTGCATATAAAATACCGTTGATCATCCACATTTCAGAGCAACATTTAGAGCAGACAAATGGCTGTAATTTGCATCTGACAAAAAAATATATTTTTTACTGTAACAGTTGCATAATATTGGGTATAAATGCAGGTGAAAAATGAAGATAAAACATTTCACACATATCTAAAGAAATAAAACAAACTGGTATATATCCACCAGCATTTTGTTTTCTGAATCAATTTCTCTTTCTCTCTCTCTCTCCACACACACATATATATATATATATATATATATATATATATATATATATATGTATATATATATATATATATATATATATATATATATATATATATATATATATATATATAAATATATATATGGGTCTACTGCTTTACTGCTTTTCATCAAATACCACATATTCAAAAAAGAGCAGTAGACTGCTCAGTTACGCGAAAGTGCACTTATTCAAAAGTGCACTTTCGCGAATTCAGCTTCTATGAATGGATTGCACCACAGTGGAGGACAGCAGGAAAACATGCTATGTCCTCCACTGTGGTGCAGTAGTTATGGACCTTAGGGTTAGGGTTAGGGCGTGGGTCATGGTAAGGGGATAGCCCTACTAGCTATCCCCTTAACATGACCCGTGCCTTAACCCTAAGGTCCGTGACTACCTCACCACAGTGGTGGGCAGGCTATCCTCCACTGTGGTGCGGTAGTCACGGACCTTAGGGTTAGGGCGTGGGTTATGGTAAGGGGATAGCCCTACTAGCTGTCCCCTTACCATGACCCGCGCCCTAACCTAAGGTCCGTAACTACTGCACTAAACATTAGTAGTAGCCCGTTCACTGAAGCGGGTTTCGCGAAAGTGCACTTTCGATTAAGTGCACTTTCGCATAACCCAGGGTCTACTGTGTGAGTTTGAAGAAGTGTATTTTTGAACTTATACAGTAGACCCATAGATATATATATATATATATATATATATATATATATATATTTTTTTTTTATATGGTGCTTACATATTATCGCAAACAGATCTCACACTCAGTACCTCGTTTTATAATTTTGAATTTTAGATGAGAAAAGTAATCAAAGTTTCTTATGAGGAGAATATCACACTCCTTACTACATCTTTCTACCTTTCTTGCCGATATCTTTATATACTTTTTGGGGTTTTCTGGGGGGGGGTCGAGCGGACACTGAAGGAACCGTGAGTGTTGTAACAGCCTAACGAGTTTTACTTGTTCATCTATGGTGGCTGTTTCATCCAACCACTTTTTACATCACTTAGGCACGCTTTCACATTTGGGTACAGAGAAGGGCATCATCATTTCCATCAAATTGCTGGTGAAATCTGTCATGCCCAAATGTGTCATAAGTTAAAGCTGCATTTGTTGGGCAAAGACTTGAGCACATCAATCAATGTAAGAATGACTACTGTTTCAGGTTGCAATGTCATATCCTTCATAACATTTTATTGCACCAATTAACTTTATAGTGGAAGTCTTTAAAAATCTGTCTCCGATTTAAGACATTTCTCCCATGCTGTTTTGGCCTTCTGTGGAATTCTTTCAGAAGACCAGTTGACAAAGGTCTCTGAACAGCATTACACCACGCTTGAAGTATATGACAGTGTGATCATCCACAAATAAAATACCTTTCCCTAAAAACATGTGCAGAGCACATAATGAAATGGATTATAGTTAAGACCCATAAATAACATTATATTGTATGCTAAAATTCAGAATTACAAAACGAGGTACTGAGCGTGAGATCTGGTTGTGATAATACGCAAGTACCTTATATATATATATATATATATATATATATATATATATATATATATATATATATATATATATATATATATATATATATATACACATATATACATACACATGTATGTATGGTTTCACTACTATTAGTCAATGTTAGCAAAAATCAACCTCTTTAATACAGATGGTCAACGGTTGTGCAAGATTGGATGATGCCCAAGGTTGGAGAGTATGCCCTTTCCTGAGGGATTGTGCGATTTCAGACATGGAATAAATAAGTAGCAGGGGATGTGGGGGTGAAGCTTTCCATATGGGAGTGCAGGGGAGATTATCTGCAGCAAAATCACTGTTTTATTAATTGTATTTTACAAGGATTAGCCTCTGAGCATTTGCTGCAGCATGTTGACATTTTTGTAAATGTGTGTTGACATTAACAAAGTCATTACAGCAGCCATTTGACTATTATATTCTCTCCCATTATCACTCTTTTGTTATTTGGGATCCCTCTTCCTGTCCATACTGTGGTTGTGGTGCTGCGGTAGCGTTGTCGCCTCACAGTTAGACATTGCCCATTCGATTCTCAGTTAGAGCGTCTACTGTGTGGCGACATGTGTGAACGGGCGTTCCTTCGTTGAAGGTTGTGTGTTAGGCCCAGCAAAACAGCACATAAAACTCTACTGCCAATCATTAGTGGACCGGAGTTCCGCTGTGGCAACCCCTAATTGGGAAAAGCCGAAGGACACAATGTCTATGGTTTGTATCCATTCTTCATTTACCTTTTCTAACATTTTCCCCATTGTTCCAAAGATGCTCCTGCTACACATGTACACATACACATTTGTTTACTCCTGCTACGCACACACATACACACACACGCACACACGCACACACACACACACACACACACACACACACACACACACACACACACACACACACACACACACACACACACACACACAGACACACAGACACACACACACACACACACACACACACACACACACACACACACACACACACACACAGACATCAATATAATATATTGCTATATTACTTATTCTCTTTTGTTTCTCTGCTTTTTAAAGTCAGAATGTCAATTCTAACCTTTATTATCTGTTCATAATATGTAATGCCACCTTTGTTTAATTTCTTTGCCACATGCTAAGCAGCTCCTGCCTTTAGTTATTTTACAGATAAACACACACACATGTATCTATATTTACCTATGTGTGTATATTTATATGTATATATATATATATATATATATATATATATATATATATATATATATATATATATATATATATATATATATAGAGAGAGAGAGAGAGAGAGAGAGATTTGTCAAGTTTATAAATTATCTGAAAATATGAAAACATTTATCAAAAATCAACCCAGCAGAACTTCTTTTCAAGTGTTACCAAGCAACCTGTGTGTGGATGGGGGTGGGGGTGGGGTTAAGTCTTACTTCTCTGATGTAGTCTGCCTATCAGCTGTGATTACTGAGTCAGGCTGAACTGCCATTGTTGTCAAAAATATGTGATTTGATGATGACCACATACTTGGTTCTCCATCTGAGGTTGAGTTGCCTTATGACTTTCCTGCTCATCCAGGAGCAAACTCTGATTTTCTTTGAGTATAGGCACTTCCACATCTAGGTTCCTGGTATTGTTTTTAAAATCCACAGGGAGGTTCCTGGCATCCCTTTGAGTACATCATAGGCAGGTTCCTTGAACTCCACAGCACCTTCATATCAATGTTCCCCCAACATTCTCCACTCTTGGTTACCAGAGGCCAACATCTCTAGTGTGCTGGGCTTTCAATCTGTCTTTTAAAAGCAGCTTTTCAGATGCTCCATATTACCTGTCCTGTTACAAGTTTTTGTTACTGTATTACACTGAGTATATATGCAATCATTAATTTTTTATCATAATATGTAGAACATACTGCACAACAACACAAATTTCTTATCTCTGAAATAGCCACTATGACACCATGCCATAATGATCCCCTTTCCAGCATAGAACCCTTGGTTGCATATTGAATGGGATGGATTATAGGACCAGGATAACTCTTCTGCTTTCACATATTGCCATGCCTATGTCTGACTGTAAAGTAAAATGGCTGAACTACAGATTCCCACCTACCTAACTTGGTGTTGACATCCCTTAGCAGTATAATCACCGTGAAGGTGTATGGTCAGTTACCTGAGTGAAGCTGCATCTGAATAAACAATATTCCAGATAAGTTAGTGCCCAGTTAATAGTGGGACACTCTTGCTGAATGACAGAGTATCTCATCTCAGCCAAGCTTAACTTCCTTCTGATTTAGTAGCCTATGTGATCCACACCATCCTCTTTCTGAGATAGCACAGCTCCTGCCCCTACTGCAGATGTCCTGCTATACATGTTAAAGGATTCATCAAGGCAGAAACAACTAAAACCACCACTGAACGCAAAACAGTTTTCTGTTAACTAAAAGCCTAATCTGCTTCTATGGTCTACCTTATCTAGATGGAGGACTTACCTTTTGTAATGTTTGTCACAGGGAAGGCTATGGCAGCAAATATGGGTATGCATTTACAATAGTGGCCTGCTATCCTTAAGAATGTTTTCATTTGACATTTGCTACTGGGTATAGATTCATTATTGACAGCCTCTATTTTGTCTCTTTGAGGTGTAATTGCTCATCCTCCATCAATGTGATAAGTATCTGGCTTCTGTCATACAAAGCTTATGTTTTGCTACATTGTCCATAAGTTCTGCCTCTCTAGAAGAATCTAGTACAGCTTGTATATTGATTAAACATGACTCCGATCTTCTAAATAGATTACTATGCCATAAAGTTGCACAGCTATGTACCTGGCATGAGGTTTCAGAACTCTTATCAATAAGCCTTTAAAGTGGCAGGAGCTCCTTGAAGTACAAACGGTAAGATAGCATAATGAAACAACCTTCAGGGGTGGAGAATGTTCATTTCTATTTGGCTTCAAAGGTCTGTCAGCTCAGCCACTTTGAGCACTGGATAAGTGTCAAATCTGAATATCGCATTTAGTTTACAGAAATTATTACAAAATCTTATGGCACAATCTGGCTTAGGAAACTAGTACAATCAGACTGTTCCATTTGCTTTGGACTCTTCAATATCTTCCAGTATAAGCATCTTCCTCGCTTTTGCACTTATTGACTTTCTTTGAAACTCTAATAACCTATACACATTTAGGATTACCTTGTCCACTGGTACAGTTTCAGAATGATGTTGCATTAAATCTGTTTCACAAGATAGCTCAAAACACTCTTTACTTCTCAGTAAGAACTCTTCCACTCCTTGTTTCTGGAATTTAGACAAAGTTTTGTCTGTAAGAACAAGAGATGGAATTCACTGATTTTATACTACTGATGTTTAAGTCAGCTTCAAAGTTGAGCACAAAAGTTCCAGCTTCTATCTGTTGTTTTAAAACATTCATGGGTTATATGATTTAATCTTTTCAGTCTATCTTATTTTGTTTATTTTCTCTATCACATCAAATGTCCATGCTGCATTGCTAGGATTTTATTCTCAGTAGAAGGAACTAACACTATGATCCCTGTTTAAACTACTTGAGTCTGCCATTCTTATTATATATCCTCTGTTGAATATCTTGAACCCTTTGCATATGTTCCTTAACTATTGGCATAAACATCATTAACCTATCTTGCAACTTTGTAAAGTGTGGTACTATACTTTTAAATAGGGGTTTCACCTCCTCCCAAGACCCCTTTGTCATGAATACAGCAAGCCTCACGGATGCCTTCTGGATCATAATTATTAGACTACACCACTAACCCATCAGTTTGAAGTTGGTACACTGAAGTTCTTAACTGATTAACCTTGAGACCCTGGCAAAGCTGGTGCATTATCCTGGACATAAAATGGGTTTCTTAATCCAAAAGCAATTCTTTGGGAATTCCTACCATAGAGAAAAGTAGCACTAGCTTTTTGGCTTTTGACTAAGCATTGTTTTTTCACAGAGTTGCTGTTTTAGGAAACTTAGAGGAATAGTCAGTAATATCTTGAATGTATTTGTAGTCATTATTAGATTTTGCCAGTGAACTTTTAAAATCTACAGTAGTTAGAAAGACCCAATTGTCTTGGGTGGTATATCTCTCAAAAGCAGCAATATGTGTTTCAGTGTCATCATAATCATCCCTGATCAGTTTCTTTAGTGGTGGGGGTGGTCTTTGGGGGAGATCTTTACAGTGGATATCAGATTCTTCTGGTTTTGGAGACTGACCAAATGTCTATCAGCAGCCTCACTTATTTCCTGAAAAGCCATGACAACTTGGCTATTATTTAAGCTGGTCTGCACCAAAGTCCCTAGAAGCTTCTACATTTTGCAAAGGTAACATTACACAGATCAGAAAAATAAACAGCTTTCTCTCTGTCTCTTTCTGTCTCTGTCTTTGCTCTGTCTCTCTCTTTGGGTGTGGTAAACATCAGAAATAGCAACATTTTTCCCTAGATGCCGTAATTAACACAGAAATGTTTTGCACTTGCAGGCTGTGAATCTGTGCAGTTTGATATGTATGAGTTAAGTATGCTTCCACAATGAATGGAGCTGCAAGTCGAATTCACTGGAGACTGTTATTTAATTTAGCTAATTTGTGTATTGTACATAACACTATGCTTGTTTTCTAGACTGTAGGTATACATTTTTTTCCTAAGTATTCTGATCTACTCTATCATTGCTTGCATTTCTGAAATGTTTTTTATTTTACCCAGGCTGCTCATGAAATTGGCCGGAATTGATCAGTACACTACCCTAGTAAACGAATATAATTAAACTACAAAATTATTTAAAGAGCAGTTCATATGCTTAAATTCTGTTGCACAGATAGTCCATAAGTCAGATAGAGGTTAAACTGCTAAAATAAGTTTGTGAAAGTCTACATATTTATTTATTTACAATTTGTTAAGCAGGTAGATGTGCTGGTCTACTGATTCTTTCAATCATGACCCAAATGCAATAGGTATTTAACAAATGAACAATAATTAGCAACCAAAGGGCTGGAACATTAAAGGATGTAAGGAGAGCAAACACAATATTTAACTCAAAATAGCTAATTAATATTTGTAAAAGCAGTACCAGAATGCAGTTGATGAACAATAAAGGATTAGTTAAATCATAGTCGGTTAACATGCTTCAAGAAAATAAGTACACTCAGTCTCTCTGTAAAGGTAATCAATTACAGCAATTTTGAAGGATTTTAGAGTTTGATTAGATTTCACTTCACTGCTAAGGTTATTCCATGTTGTAGTGCCCATATTGGAGAAAGCTCTCTGACCTACTGAATTCTTGAACAATTTTCTTGTGAGTGCTAGGTCCTCATCCTCATTGGTCTTGTGAGTGCTAGGTCCTCATCTTCATTGGTCTTGTGAGTGCTAGGTCCTCATCTTCATTGGTCTTGTGAGAGCTAGGTCCTCATCCTCATTGGTCTTGTGAGTGCTAGGTCTTCATCCTGTCAGCTTCTTAGCTGCTAAGTGACAGTCTTATTTACAACTAGTCTTTACTGTGCTGGGCAGTAACCAGTTTCAAGGATTTTAAACATCAATGTATCTTGGAGTGAGATACCGCTTTTGGTTATGGGGAGCCAAATCACCTGTTTTAGCAGGTCATACTGATGAATATACCTGTTTGCCAGCAGAGCAAATGTGAATATTTTGTTTTGAGTGGTTTGTAGTTTTTGAGTATTTTGGGATGAGTGCAGTGGAAGAACATATTCCAGTTTTGGTATTATTCTGTTTTAAGAGATGGCCAGATGATCTTTGAATGATAGGAGATGGGAGATATCGTAGCAAAGTTTCAGTTGGTTTAGAACCTTTGTGATAATATTTTCTGTATGGTGAGAGAAACTGAGTGTCGTTTCTAAAGTTAGGCCAACATATTTTTGTTGAGTGACATTTGGTATGGTAGCCAGCCGATGGTGTAAACCTTGGCTCTAGATGATTGTCATTGTTGAAGTGACACCCCCAACCCATGTGCAAAAATGGGAAAAAGGGGTTCTGTATGGATGGGTGGATGTATGGATTTGGTATGGTATTTCCAAGTTTCATTTGGGTTAGAACCTTGGTGATATTATTTTCTGTATGCAGAGACAAGGGTCTAGAGTTGGGCTAAGGTACATCTGTTGACTGGAGTTTGACTTGGCATTTGTGTGTGTGTGTGTGTGTGTGTGTGTGTGTGTGTGTGTGTGTGTATATATATATATATATATATATATATATATATATATATATATATATATTTATTAATTTTATTTATTTTACATTTGTTAATCGGGTAGAGTCCGGCTAGGCAAGTAGCCTGTTTTCAGCAGAGACCTGGGGAGAAAAGCTCCATAACAATAGTACAAAAAGATTATAAAAAAATTTAAAATATTTACAAAGAATATACAAAAAGTCTGACAGTTGCCAACAATCACAATTTACAAAAAGGGAATGTAAAAATAGAAAACATTACATTTCCTAAGCCTTACCGCAGACAGCAATATGAAACTCATTAGATATATAACTAAAATAAACCATCATGGAATTTTCATTTGATAGAAGTAAGACAAAGAGAAGATAGCAGAAAATAAATAATTGATTGATGGCATGAGAAACTAGCCGGTGTTGCAGGAGCATAGCCATTGTTGAATAAAATATTCCTTTAGGAGCTGTTTGAAGCTATGACTATCTGTGTTTTCTAGGATATTCTGGGGTAATAGGTTTCAATGTTTGGTTACTTTGAAGGAGAAGAGAGAGTCACCAAATTAATTATGGGACTTAGTTATCTTAAGATTACCATATGATCTAAGGGTCCTGTGGTTGGTATTTATGCACTAGGTTGGACAGTGCAGGGCAGTTTTTAGGTTTGTGGATAATGGAGCGGGCAGTGGTGAGCTGATTGAGTGATAACAGATTGGAAAATTAAAGCCAGTGCAGTTTTTGCAAAGCAAGGCAATGATGGGTCCTGATAGATAAATATTATATGTTTATTTATAGATATTGCCCTATAGATATATGGATGGCAGGCTTGTATATAACAATTATGTGCAACCACTAATATGTAAAAATCTGGTTTGGCATCAGAAGATTAAAATCACAGTATCCCAGGGATTCCTCCTTTCCCAGATCCAGCAATCTTGTAGTTTGTATGTATAAGTAGTGGGGTTGGGGTACAGGTTGCTTTGTAGCAATGCTTTTTTCTCATTGAATTTTTATATGTTTATTTTACTTCACTTTCAAGTGTGTGTGTGTGTGTGTGTGTGTGTGTGTGTGTGTGTGTGTGTGCCTACATTTATGTGAGATTATCACAAAGCAGTCAATATGTCACTGGACTAGACATGGATATATTGGTATTGATAAGCAGAAACCAGATTAATATGGAGGTGTACTAAAGCCATATGAAATGGATAGATTGTGTAAAGTAAAAGGATGATGACAATCAGTGTGTCTAGTTAAAAAGAAAAAGAAAACTTCCTGTAGCATTTACAGCATGTCAGAGAAAATAAGCCATTCATCTGCAACACAGTGCCAGTGATGACACTGATTGCATCCTTTGGAAAACACTGCCAGTGGTGACACTGATTACATTATCTGGAGCACAGTGCCAGTGATGACACTGATTAGATCATCTGCAACACAGTGCCAGTAATTATGCTGATTACATCATCTGGAGCACAGTACAATTGACAGCAGTGATTACATAATTTAGAACAAAGTGTCAGTGATGACACTGATTGCATCATCAGGAACACAGTGCCAGTGATGGTGCTCATTACATCATCTGGAACACAGTGCCAGTGATGACACTGATTACATCATCAGGAACACAGTGTCAGTGATGGTGCTGATTACATCATCTGGAACATGGTGTTAGTAATGATGATTAAATGCAGTGCCATTGATGTCAATGACTACATCATCTGGAACACAGTGTCAGTGATGGCACTGATTACATGTCTCAAGGTTGCAACAGCATGAGAGTGTAATTATTTATATTGTGTTAACCTATACTATTACCTCTTCATTCATAGTTCATTTAAGTAATATATCATGGCATCTTGTGAGCACTTCACACTGTCCTTGGCACAGAGACATGATTTCATCATGGGGGCATAGTGCAAGTGATCAAAATATAGCTACCCCCACTGTGAATAAACTACAATTTACCCATTCAGTGCCATGAGATATTGAGATTATACAACGGCATCATTTTTAAAAATAAATGTTGTACCATTTTTAAAAAAATGCCATTTTATGATAGGGCATCACTTCTTTTCTGTATCTTTCTGTTGCTAGAAGTGTCCATGAATGGCTAAGTTATGTGGGATACATATATATGTCATCAGACATGATGGTGCTTGTGTTTTATATTTGCTTAGTAGTCTTAGTGAAACTTTGTATTTCATAGTGGAATTTTGATGTGCAGTGAACTGAAAGCTCTGAATATGCTATACGATTCTTCATCTTAAATTCATTTTGACCATCAAATAAGCAAGTTAAAGATGAATGTGTACATCATAAAATCATTGCTTGTCCTTTTATTATTTTATTAACTTGTTGTAATACAATGCTGCCTTTCTCTTGGCATAGCAAAGAATGAAATAGAATGTTGTTGCGCAGTGCAGCAAATGTCTTGAAATCACTGTGTAAAGTTCTTCTGCATTATGGCTACAGAGTTAATCAATAATTACAGTATTTGTGCTTCAGAAAGATTGCATTTGTTTTGTGTGTGATTTCCTTTATTTGAGTCTCCAGAGAAAGATTATCCCCCAGATTCACTATCCTTCCATGCAGGACTAGCTTAGTCCGGCACGGAAGCGGATATTTAGGAGCAGGACGGCAACGCACCATGCATATTAATGAAGGCACGCTGCCTGAGCTCCTAAACAGAAACAGAGTGTGTACGGGTGCATGGTGCATGTCTGATAGCAGAGCTCTCAGAATATACACGCCCCTGCAATGAAGAACAGCAGAGTATGAATAAGAATGCACGAGATCGCTCATAGGTGTTCGCTTACCCCCAGGAACATCCCCCCACATTTACAAGAGTAATAGTTAAAACATTAAATATAAAGACTTTTTTTATGAAACATATTAAATTTAACCATAGGTGCATGGGTTTGCCCATTGCTTAGCTACGGTTAATGCAGCTTAAATGGCACAAGAGGATAAAAAGCAAGATATATACAAATGAAGCAGTGCAGCAATAGTGTAGTGGACAGAGCATTTGCCTTATGAGCAGTCATTCCTGGTTTGACCCCACTCCAGTACAATCCATTATCCATGTCACATCACTGTATGATCAATTTATTTGGTTGCATAACCTACGACAACATATATTTATAACATTTATATATTTATAACATATATTTGTGAACTGGAGTACTACATTAAATGCAGATGTGAGGTGTCATTGTCATAATGTTGCAAAGTCCACAGATAATCACAAGTGACCCATACAGTATATGTACACAGGAATCAGGGATACAAATGGAAGGTGAAATGTGTAATGAATGATAACTCCATGCATTTTCCAAATCCACCACCTTCCCAAGAACCATTAGACATTACTGTCTAAATAAGTGTAAAAGCACTAGTAAGCAAGTGTAAGCACTATTAAGCAGTAGTAAGCGGGAGTACGCATATTTAAGCAGCAGTAAGCGGGTTTAAGCCTGTTTGTGTGGGGGTAAGCAATGCACACACAGGTTAAGCAATATTTAAGCTGACTCTCTGTAAGCATATTTAACCAGAGGTTAGCATTGCTTACCTTCGCACAAACCTGTGCAAACCCACTTACAATTGCTTAAAAGTGCCTTAAGCACTCTGTATGCTTCAGCCACTGTTCTGGCCAGAAACAAAATAAACAGCTTTGGCAGGTCTTGAACCCAGGGCCCTGTGCACTATAGTCACAGTAGTTAACCACTAAGCCATCACAGCAGTACATAAGATTGAGATATCACCAAACAGAGCCTCACTACAGGAAATTCAAACTGAACATGTGAAAGGAATCTATATACAGTCTTATGTTGTATAACCTACTACATAACATAAATATACGAACTGGAGTACTGCATTAAGGTCATATGTGAGGTGTCATTGTAATAAAGTGTTGTAATCCCCTAATAAACACAAGGACCCCATACAGTATACGTACACATGAATCATGGATACCAAACACATATATAACGTAATGAATAATAAATTAATGCCGCAATGCAAATATAATGCAACTTAAATATTAAGCAACGCTAAGCATTGCACAGCCCAGCTTAGTAGGTGTAAGCAATGTGTAGGCCAACTGACTCAGTCTGCCCATTGGTATACCCCTTTAAGCAATGCCAACCTTAGGTAAGCAGGTTTGCCCATAGCTTAGCCTTTTCAAAACCATCCAATCACAGCAAAGTGTGGGAAACTGGTCCTATTTAAACCCAACAGGCGAGAATACATCTCATAATTGGTTGTAGCTTCCCCTTGTAGGCACTATGTTTGGAATGGGAGAGGGTGTGCGCTTTCAGGTGCAGCACTGGGGCATCCAGGAGTCCAGAGTCATGGCAGGACTCCTTGTGAAGTCCATGACATGAGACTGCTCCAGGGCCAGTACCAGGGTTCCCACTACAAAGAGGAAGCCTGGGACTGTCTCAGCCATGACCTCACCAGTGCCACTGGCATACCCCAAACTGGTGAGCAGGTCAGGCATCACTATGCCAACCTGAAGTGGCGAAAGGGGGATCTCTTGGATCAGTGGATCCAAGAGGCTAGGAGGAAAGGGGAGGTCCCAGCTATGTGTATCAGTCCACTACCTGTTTAATAATTGCCAGCTCATGTATATTATGGATAGGTATGGCTAAATATTCCTCTTATGTCTTTCACATTGGCAAGTGAGCGGGCTATGAACCAGGAGGTCCATGGATGTTGATTGGAGCAGTTGTAACATGAGGCAGGTTTGTAATACTCTTGTATGTACTGTCATAGGAAATAAATCTAAAAGTAGTAGTAAGTTAGTTGCCTGTATGAAACCTGTATTGTTTAAGCATGTACTGCATACACCAGAGAATATGGCAGGAAGAGTCTCATATAGGT
This sequence comes from Protopterus annectens, assembly GCF_019279795.1. Lineage (NCBI taxonomy): Eukaryota > Metazoa > Chordata > Ceratodontiformes > Protopteridae > Protopterus > Protopterus annectens. Next base: position 199,880,800 of record NC_056740.1, read on the forward strand.
TGTATGTAAATAAAAGCATAATAGCCTGACAATAAAGGTTTAACTGCTGGACTGCATGTGTTTACTCTGGTATCATATGGTAATGTAGATTTGCAATACTTAAAAGTACTGTTGTATTAAGCACTGTTACCCACACTGTGCTACATAATTAAAATGTGTAGGAATGTCTGTATATGACTGGAGTAATCCCAAGAAGTCATATAGTACAAATGAGAGAGACATAGACAAAAAACAGTGAAAACACAGACAACAAAATCCAAATAGCACACTCAACTGAGATGTGAACTGTTGTATTTTTAGCACACACAGCCATGGTTCGAATCCTGGGAATGTTAGTAGGCTGCATACAGAATCATACCCCGTAACTGTACAGATATGTCCAGAATGTCCTGTAAATCTGCCCATATCTGCTGCCTGTCACCCTGTCCCCCTGGGAAATCAGTGGGATGATCCCAGACATTTAGGCAGCAAACAAGAAATACAACTGATTGTCAGACATCTATGAGAACAAACCTGTCAGTCTAGCAACTCTCCAAAATGTTATGAGAGTAATAAGCCAAGTATGTCCCATCTACACCCCCATGTTGTCAAGCTGTGACCACAGTGTGTACAGTAACAGAGTGGGATGCATGTGCATAATACTAATGTGGAATCTGGTGATTTCTGTGGCAACATTCAGGTAGTGCTAACAAACATTGCTCCCACAGGTCTGTCAGATACGAACACTGTGCCTAGAAATAAAAGATTGATATCCTGTACTGGTACTGTGTACACTGGTATTGTATGGCATTGTTAGTGTCGCAGTTGCTCTGAATAATAAGGTATCACTCATCACTGTCACCCACACTGTGCTACATAATATGACAGTCTAGGACATCCTGTATAAGAGTGTTGTAATACAAGGTCTGAATGTAAAAGCACAGGAAAATTATAGGCAGAAATCAGATAAGAGATACACAGCAATATCTATATAGCACACACAACTGTGATGGACAGTGTTTTATTTTTAGCAGACACAGCTATGGTCCAAATCCTGTGAGTGGTAGTAAGCTGTATGCAGAATCATACCCCACAAGTGTACAGAAATGTCCAGAATGTCCAGTTAATCGGCCAATATCTGCCAGCTGTCACCCTGTCCCCCTGGCATATCAGTGTGCTAATCTCTGACATGTAGGCAGCATTTTATGTCATATAACTGACTGTCAGGCCTGTACATATTTGGAAAATGTCAATGAAAACAAACCTGTCATTGTGCAATTCACTAAAGGTTTAAGAGGGCAATAGCTGAAATATGTCCCAGTTCACCTGCATGTGGTTAAGACATGCCCAGATTCTGTGTAAAAAGAGATGGACAGGTATATGCATAACATCAACCTGGAATCTGTGAGTATGTGTAGAAACAGTCAATGTTAAACAATTTCTCCACAGGTATACCAGGTAAGAGGTTTATATTGCAGGTAAAACCAGTTCATGTTTATAGTTGTTGACAGCCATACCACTGTCCAAACTAAGGCAATAGGGTAGTGTACTAATACTTGTAAGGTACAGATAACAGCACTGACTAGGAAAGTAATGCGAACTACAGGAATATACTAGTTGTTAATTGACATCTTTGTTTCCCTCCCACCATATCTGCAACAGTAAACTAAATACACAACTCACTTGGTATGTGTTGACTTAACTCTAATGTTGGTACATATGTCCTGTTGTTCGATAACTATTTAAATCTGTTTCTATGAATGTGCTATGTTGAAATACTCCCACATTGGTGGCATGGTGCCATCAATGTACCTGCATGCTGTTGTAATTACCACTGTGGTCCCATATATGCATGTGTTCTGTTTGCTAGGCAACTGTTCCATATCTGGTGTTTGGGTTAATGGGAATATCTATGCATGCTGTTATACCTAATCCTGGAATGTGTTGATTATTATTAACCCACATATGTTGATAAAACTTAAACACCATAGCACGTATAGGAATGCGGGTCCCAGCCGACCAACCTGTCCCACCTCAGCTAGCTGTGGCACCGGGCCTCCTCGTCCATTGGTCCTGCACCACCTTCGGGTGGAACTGCCTCAGGGGACGGGGCTCGCCCCCTCCTAGGAGCAGGAGTGGACAGTAACCTGTCCCCCATCACCAGGTCCAGGTTGTGGTGCATAGTGAGCTGAGTAAAAGGGAGGTTGGAGATCTGCTACGTCAGCTTAAGGGCCATGTGTCATGACTAGAAGGTCAGCCTGGATCTCCTACTCAGCTCCCAGTACAGCCACCTTCGGGGCTGTGAATGTGCAGTGATGACTGTCCATGGGTGGGGACCTCAGTCCCACTGTTTCCACTAATAGGCTCATGGGCTTCCAATTTCCCAACACCCCTCCCCATCAAGGTGTTTACCCCCCACATGTGTCATATACAGCCCCTGTATGTGTCTTGTTTGTCTTCTCTGTAAACCTACCAAACCTACTTCTGCAAATATACCTACTATCCCTCCTCAACATCCCACTCTCACCTGAAAAAAAAATGGGGGCAATCTGTTCCCAAAAAAAAATCTCACCCCATACATAGCTGTCCATTTTGCACACATGTCCACTGGACACATGTAATCTGGTCTAATTGGCTTAACAACATATTATTGTTGTCCTAACCCTTCTCTCAGGGATATGAGTGTCCAAATCTATTTCCACATTCAGTGTATATGCACAGCTGTTGCTGTAGAAGAAATGGGCAGCTATGGACCTTCCCTACAACCGTCCTGTACATCCCTAGCTATTTTCCCTACTGTCTTTCCCTCTTTGAGCCCCTTTTTCACCACTTTCCTATCAACCCTTTTTCATTTCTTTTAAAGAAATTAGCTTGGGGGTAAGCGGGAGTAAGCACTTTTAAGCAGCAGTAAGCGGGTTTAAGCCTGTTTGCATGAGGATAAGCAATGCCTACACAGGTTAAGCAATTTAGAAGCTGAGTAAAAGAAACTGCAACTGGATGTTAACAGTGCTTACCTCCACGCAAACCGTGCAAACCCGCTTACAACTGCTTAAAAGTGCCTTAATCACTCTGTATCCAATTGCCGTTGTTCTGCCCAGCAACAAAATAAACAGCCTTTGCAAGGCTCGAACCCAGGACCCTGCACATCATAGCGATTTACCACTAAGCCATGTCAGATATACATAACCCTGATGTTTTTACAAACATATCATCCAGCACAGGCATTCAACAGTAGAGAAAATGTATTTAAACATGTAGATGTATGTGTGCGTGTGTGTGTGTGTGTGTGTGTGTGTGTGTGTGTGTGTGTGTGTGTGTGTGTGTGTGTGTGTGTGTGTGTATTTATATATATATATAAATAGATATATACATATCTATATCTAGTTGTTTGGCTTCTGCTACATACCTACAACTGCATTACTAGCTGAGTTAAGTACAAACTAGCAGTGTTAAAGATTGCACTGCATTTTATTTATTTATTTATTTTGCTATTTAATTCATAGATTCATAGATTCATAGATTAGTACTAAGCTAACTGCCCTTGCGAGCCATTTTAAGCCTAGCCAATTATCCCTTGTGTGACTCAAACTCTGCACCTTGTGTTTGAAAGGCAAACACCTTGACTATTGTGGTCTGTGTCTCTCTGTAGTTATTTTTCTATTTAATTGTTTCATAGAATACTGTGGTCTCTCTGTGTCTCTGCAGTTAGTTTCCCACCTGCCCTCCATGTTCTTCTTCTGGTATTAATATTGGTGGCTTTGGAATTGCCTGCCCCTTCTGTAAATTTGTGTTTGAACACTCAACCTGGGTCTATCTCATTTGCTCACTCAACCGAATACAGTGAGATCATACTTTGACTTAAGACACTCCTACCAGTCCCATCTGTTCAGCTCTATCCCAGCACTATTCCAGTCTAGTGTCACTAGCTCCTTCTACCTAATACAAAGAGAACATTTGTGAAGGGCAAGCCCCTTAGGTCCTTAATTTAGAATTATCTTCTGTTTCTCCTTTCTCCCTTCCCACTTTCCAAAAAAAATTCTAAGCTTGTTTCCTGCCTTTCCTGTAACTAGTCTAGTTCAGATACAGATTTGTTGTAACCAGGAATGTCTGTAAGCTTCTGAGCCCCCTAAGCCTTTCTGTGTTAGAGGGAAGCCTTCTAGCTTATCAGTGGGAGTGGTAAGCACTAGGTAGCCTATCTACCACAAGAGTGGTTTCTGGCCCAGAAATTGTAGTTTATTGTCCGTTTGGCAGTTTTTCCATCTCTTTCAACTTACTGGTTTTAAAGCCCGCATTTGCACTTGTTTCCCACCTTTCCTGTAACTAGTCTAGTCCAGATACAGATTTGCTGTATCCAAGACTGTTTGTAAGCTTCTGAGCCCCCAAAGCCTTTCTGTGTTGGAGGGAAGCCTTCTAGCTTATCAGTGGGAGTGGTAAGCACTAGTTAGCCTATCTACCACAAGAGGCCCAGAAATTGTAGTTTATTGGCCGTTTGGACAGGTTTTCCATCTCTTTAAACCTTCTGGTTTAAAAGCCCACATTTGCACTTGTTTGCCACATTTCCTGTAACTAGTCTAGTCCAGATACAGATTTGCTGTATCCAGGACTGCTTGTAAGCTTCTGAGCCATCCAAGCCTTTCTGTGTTGGAAGGAAGCCTTCTAGCTTATCAGTACTAGGTAGTCTATCTAATACAAGATCCAGGTACAGATTCTTAGTTTTAGCACTTGAATTTGCTTATTCGTGCTCAGCACTTGTTCAGAAGTTGTTGTTAGCACTAAATAAGCTACAAATTACTACAGCATTCAAATTTCCTCTTTACCTACAGGAAAACAGTTTTTATACTTACTTTCCTCACTTGCTTAGAGAAAAACAGCTCTTATACTCACTTTCCTCACTTGTCTAGAGGAAAGTAGTTTTTTTATTCAGGCATGTCCAAGGATCAGCTCTCAGTGTTCTCTCCTGTCTATCTGATGAATCTGGGCATCTTGGGGCAATGTAGCAATTGCCTCATGTACACAGAGAACTCTCTCATCCTACCAGCCAACACCACAACCTGTGAGAGATGCACTTATCTAGCCAAACTGGAGGTAAAGCTCTCTCCAACCAAGACTGAACTTGACAGTCAAGAGGAGAAGGTAAACACTTGCAGCACACCACACTCATCACAAAGTCCCACTAAACCTACACCACCAAAATCCACACATAGAAACACAAAAACATTCACAGAGGCTCTCAATAATAATCTGCTCAAGCAACAGAGACCTCCAAAGCAGAAACACAAGCAACCTCCACTCCCAACACAACCCAAATGACACATAGCACATAGACTCAGTGTGCCAATAAACCACAGCCCATAAGACAAAACAATGTACCCAGGCAAAACAACGTACCCAACACACTAGTCATAGGTGACTCTATAGTCAGACACACTGATGTCCCACTCAGCAGACTAAAGAAGAAGAAGGTTACTGTCAGCTGCCTGTCAGGTGCCAGGATCTGCCACATAACCCATGCACTCAGGTCACTCCACAACAAGTACAAATATGACTCTGTTATTGTCCATGTTGGTGTGAACAACCTGAGACATACCTCCCTGGACTACATGGAAAGAGACATGGAAGTGCTCTCCGATCTTGTAGCCCAGGCAGGTATGACCCTAGCCCTGAGTAGCATCCTGCCATTGCCAGAATGATACCGCAGAACAAGGACAACATGATTGACTTCAACAATTGGCTAAGCTTCTGGTGTCATTCTAAGGGGATCCAGTATCTGTCTGCCTGGAACGACATGGTCAACAGACCATGATGATGGCCTGCACCTGTTGTCCCTGGGATTCCGGATACTGGTTAAGGTCTTGCCGCCCCTATAGCGCCTTTTTTAGGCAAGGTTTAAATGACAAATTCAACACTGTAACAAGAACAGGCAAGCAAAAACTAAGGGTAATGCTACTCAATGCTAGAAGTCTAAATCTCAAAATGCACTCACTCGAGGCACTCCTTAAAATGGAGAACATCGATATCTGTGCAGTGACTGAGACCTGGTTCAAAGCTTTAGAGAGCACCCCTGCATTACCAGGCTATAACTCATACTACACTTTTTGGCCATCTAACCTGGACCAGAACACCAAAGCCAGAGGTATGTCCATATTCATTAAGGATATCCACACCTCCAGGCTAGTTGCGCAGCATAATGCATCCGAGGTTATCCAAGTGCAACTAACTCTGGGTAAAACTGCAATCCAAATTGTAGCTTGCTACAGATCCCCCACCATGCCCCAGGATTCCCACTCCTCATTTCTTGATATACTGGAAAATGTTAGGGTTGAACCAAACACCCTAATAATGGGTGATTTCAACTACCCCATCCTTAACTGAGAAAACTACTCATGTACCAAGTCCTTCGCTCAACGCTTTCTGGAATTCATAAATTCAAATGCCCTGGATCAACTTTATACACCCCCACCAGGGGCAACAATATCCTAGACCTAGTCACTAAAAACATGAGTGACTGGTGTTCCACACCTGAAGTCAACTTCTCATTGGTCAGATCCGACCATAAGCTAATCACCCTAGATATCCGCATCCCACCCCCACCCACCATTAAGGAAACTACAGTAAAAAATTTCTCCAAACCCAACTTCATGCTTCTTAAGACAGAAGTGGTGAACTTCATTATGCCCACGCAGATGGACAATACAGTTACGACTGCTGAATCCTACACAAAAGCACTCTATAAGCACTTACATGAGTGCATGGATCATGCTATCCCAAACAGAACCAAGATGCTAGCCTCCAAAAAAAGGAAGCCAATCTGGTGGTCCCCTGCCATAAACAAAGTCTACAACAGAAGGAAGACACTGTTGCAAAAGAGAGTAAAATCCCATGAGTGGAGGAGCTCCCTGGTCAGCCTCAGTAATAAGCTGAGATCCCTTATAAGATCCTCCAAAGCTAGCTACGAAAATAAAATCACCACTGATTTGAAGGGCAACCACAAAACATTCTATAACTATGTCAAGAATCTCAATGACAACACACAGATCTTCTCTGAGTTACAGCACAACGGCATGAAAATGACAAAACCAACTGCTATTGCCAACATCCTGGCAGATAGGTTCAGTGCTAACTTTACCCCCCCTCTCACCCCCTAAAGGGCCCATATCTATACAGGAAGAATGCAGAGTCCCTGTAATCACATCTCTGCAGGTAAAAACTGCGCTCTCTAAAACCAAAAACACAGCATCCATGGGACAGGACAACATCCCAGGCTGCGTTTTACATGAACATCAGAATGAACTGGCTCCCCACCTAAGGACCATGTTCAGTCATAGTCTCACATCAGACTTTGTGCCCACTGAATGGCACACAGCAACAGTTATCCCACTCCACAAAGGAGGAGCTACCACTGATCCCGGGAACTATTGCGCTATTAGCCTGACAAGCCTGGTCTGCAAGGCCATGGAATGTATCATCATGGAACTCATAAACAAAGACATTGATAATCTCCAAACTCTGGACCCCACCCAGTTTGGGTTTGTGAAAGGCAGATCATGCCTTCTGAACCTGATTGACTTCTTTGAGGCAGTCACCAAAGCCATAGATGAGGGTAAGGTGGTTCACACAGCCTATCTTGACCTCGCCAAGGCTTTCAACACCATCCCCAATTCTGGAATTATAGCAAAACTTACTAAACTAGATATAAATCCCTACATCACAAGATGGGTTGCCAACTGCCTCACTAACAGAACCCACACTGTAAAAGTTGCCGACTCCAAATCTGACTTCAAACCAGCGACAAGTGGAGAACCACAGGGTTCAGTCCTGGAACCTCTCCTGTTTGCTATCTACTTCTTTGAAGTACAGGCCAACAAAGAAGGCCTCTGGCTAATGAAGTCTGGAGATGACTGCAAACTAGAAGCCATAGTTGAGTCCCCAAATGATGTGGACATCCTACAGAAGAGTCTCTCTGAGACAGATGCCTGGTGTCAGAGGCATGGCCTCAAGCTCAGTGCCAAAAAGTGCATTGCCATCCCCTTTGTAAAAACTATGTACCCTTGAACTACCACATAAACGGCAGTCTACCTAATGCTGAATGTGTGATAAGAGACCATGGGACCCAGGTGGACAGTAGTCTCTCCTTTGATAATCACATCACCACAGTAGCCAGGAAATCCTTCTATGTGGCACACCTCATCACATAAGGTTTCTCATCCAGGAAAAAAGAGGTCATTGTTACTCTCTACTCAGCACTCATTAGACCCATTATAGAGTACAATGCCCCTTTTGGAATGTACCTCACAAGACATCTGCAGCAGCTGGAAAGGCCACAGAAGTACCTCACAAAGAGGATTACTGGCCTCAAACAGATGCCCTACACTGACCATCTCAAAAAACTCCATCTTTACTCTGTAGCATATCGCTTACTCTGAGATCTATGCCTAACATATAAAGCTATGTTAAACCCAGAGCTGTAGCACATGCTACACCTAAAGAAATCCCAGTCCCTCCAAGCTACATGCTCTAGGGACCTAAGCCTTGTCACCACAATAAGCAGGACATGCTGGAGGGATAGATTTCTGTCCCAGAGACTTCCTATACTCTGGAACAAGCTACCCATCTATGTCAAGCAAAGTTCCTCATTAGCACTCTTCAAGAAAAATCTTGATGAGTGGATGGGAAATAGGAAATATACCCCGGGGATCACTTCTGTGGCTCTGCTCAACAGGGGCACAGGAAATTAACTTTCTTGGGTGGCGTAAGTCAGGGAATCTTGTTGGCTAGGCTTACTTAGGCCCTTGGGCCGATAGCCTAGTACCTGCCTATGAACCTATATATATATATATATATATATATATATATATATATATATATATATATATATATATATATATATACATATATATATATATATATATATATATGTATGCACATATGTATATATATATATATCTATGTATATATATATATATATATATATATATATATATATATATATATATATATATATATATATATATATATATATATATATATATATATATATATATATATATATATATATATATATATAAAGTATATATATATATATATATATATATATATATATATATATATATATATATATGCAGATATATATCTACAGATATAAAAGATAACAAAACAAATACATATATGACCACAGGCACCGTTAATGGGGGTGAGGGGGCCCAAGCAACATATGCCTTGTACGTATTGATATCCCGCCCCCCACAGCCAAACAGGTCTGCCCTGCAATACAATACCAACTGTTGCAAGGCCCATAACCAGGACCTGACACAGCATGGGCACAAGATATTAACAGTAATCCATCCCACCTGTATGATGTTAGGCTGGTATCAATAACATATCATGCTGTACAGTCTGGCTACCATAGGGAATGTACAATGTGGAAGCAATAAACATTCCTAAGATACATATACAGAGACACATATATGCAGATACATATATATATATATATATATATATATATATATATATATATATATATATATATATATATATATATATACACATAGATAGATAGATATGTAACTACACATACACAGGAAGATATATATTTAGAGGGTGCACACCATACAGAACAGCCAGTATGCCTACAATTGCCACCTTACCAAATGGACACTGTATGACTCACCCATGCAAAAGACAATTGTTTCCCGAAGCATATACCCACAGAGAGGTCAAAGGATATAACACACTCACAGGTTTGCATACATGAGAAAGCTTTATTTGTGTACTATTACAGTCATATATGCCATATCATATAGCTGTTTAGACTCTGAAATAAATATAAACAGACTAATACAACTCTCAAACAGATAAATTAATACAGTATTCTTGAAAGCATTACATATGTTGCTGCCCAGGCCAAGGCCTTCAAGTAGTACAACAGTAAAGACAGACTGGGCCACAGGATAACAATCAATCAGCAGTAAATAATGCAGATGTGTAGTCCAGCAGCCTCTAACTACACTCTGTACGTAATCCCTAGGGGTAAAGACCTCAGATGAAACAATGGGATGTATCTGTTACATAACAAGGCACAACTGAAACCATCACAATTACACTGACAAACAGAACAATCTCCATGGCAGGAAGCAGTAGGCCTGCATTTACCCAATGTTGATTGTATGGTTATGTACATCCAGATACCTTAAGGCAGCTTACCCCTGACACCCCTCACATGTTGTAACAGCCTAGGTTAGTTATGGTGCATCTCCCTCCATAGACTTACATACAGGGCCAAATACCACTGTTAGATACACTGGCCTCTGGACTGCATAAGGGCACACATGTATTGTGCAGATGAAGCCCACAGATATATGGACCCAACCCCACAATATGTGTGGGGGCCACAACAGCAGTGGAATGATGGCAGGAATGGCAGCATGACATACTCACAGGCCACTACATAACAACCCCTGACAGCATGTCATATGGACAAAGCCTGGTATGTAGGTGGAGGACAGAGGCTGGAACATAGGCCCATATGTGAAATAGTGTTGTCATACACTAAGCAAGTCACTGGTGTTACAGGATAGTCTGCAACATACCCTTAGTCAGGAATATGAAGTCAGAAACACAAATGGATGTAGCCATGTACTGATAGCAATCAACACACACACAGCCAGTGATATATCTGACACAAGACCTGTGTGGTGGACAGGCAAAACATAACACGCACACCTCTGGCCATCAAGTGGATAGGCACACAGTTGAGAGCTATGCAGACAGACTGCAGTCCATGTTAAACTAGTATGTACACACAAACCCTATAACACCGGTGCTATACAATGCATACTACAGTACTCACACTCTGTTTGTAGTTCTGGAATCTCATACACATATGTTGCTGGCCTGAGTGTGCAAGTTCTCTTGTAAGAGGTATTGCTACCTGCTGTCTGTAACATTGCTGCCCACACACAGGAAGGGTGTCCATCATACAGGAAAGGTAAAAGGATCACGCCCACATCATGTAGGGATTTATAGTAGTGGGGTGCCATGACAGTGTTAATTGGAAGTACTACACAGCATGCTACTTGCAGGTAGCAAGTGGAGGACACTGATTGGTGCACTGAGGTGGTTCCACCTGAAGGTAGTGCTGGACCATTAGATGAGGAGGCCCAAGGGTGGGTCCCTCATGTCATGTGGACTGGTAACATGGCCAGATGAGGTTGGAGAGGTGGTTCTGCTGGCAACTATTCCCTAAACATGCTATTGTGTCACTGTTATAGAACATATGTGGGTAGTAATAGTCTACACAATCCCGGAATATGTCCAACAGCATGCATAGATATCGCCAATAACACAGAATGTCAGATATGCAGCAAGTACATAGCAAGCATACCACATGCATATATGGAACCAAAGTGGCCCTGACAATGGCATGCAGGTGAAATAGTCTGTAACAGGCCAGCAGTGATAGTGTCCACACAGGGAACATGGCTACAAACACATAGCACAAAGTGTGGTACAATACAATATATGTCCCACTGGTAGGTAAGCTGTAGCCATACCTCCTGAGTTGTGTGAACAGTTTGTTGTCACTGATATGGTGGGGGTGTGACAGAGATGTGTAATAAGAACTATGGTAACCTTGCTGTATGAGTTGCTCAGACCTGTTTCCGTCATTATGTTTTTCAGACAAGATGTCCCATGGCTCCCTACCTGTGTATTCAGCGGTAGAAAATGAGGTTGTGCTGAACTACCTAATCCAGCACTATCTTGTTCTGTTTGGCAGGGCCGCCCTTGAGCAGCAGAAGTGGACCGCCCTGTGGAACGATCTAGTCCACAGGGCAATGATGTCGGCCTGCATAACTGCAGTTATGAGCAGGTCCAGCATCATTGTTTTGACCTGCTTCGTAATGCCCGTCAATGTGCTGCTGCAGTCCGGGGAGAACACCTCACAACATGGGGAGGTCATGCCATCTATCCCCCCCGACACATGTTGAGGAGCTCCTCGCCAGCCTCGTGGCACCTGCCCATCCGCAAACCTAACAACTGGCAGACACCATTGTGGAGGTGGGTGCTAACCACACACCAGCTGAGGAGCATACAGGTAAGGCCACAAGGCACATCAGTAGACCACTGTTGCGTATGCATCCGCATCTGTACAGGTAGATCATGCATAATTGATATGTCATATATATATATATATATATATATATATATATATATATATGCATACATCTATAGATATATATATGTACATATCTATATATATATATATATATATATATATATATATATATATATATATATGTATATACAGCAATATATATATATATATATATATATATATATATTATATATATATATATATATATATATATATATATATATATATATATATATAAAAGCATATATATATATATATATATATATATATATATATGCAGATATATATCTACAGATATAAAAGATAACAAAACAAATACATATATGACCACAGGCACCATTAATGGGGGTGAGGGGGCCCAAGCAACATATGCCTTGTACGTATTGGTATCCCGCCCCCCCCCCCCACAGCCAAACAGGTCTGACCTGCAATACAATACCAACTGTTGCAAGGCCCATAACCAGGACCTGACACAACATGGGCACAAGATATTAACAGTAATCCATCCCATCTGTATGATGTTAGGCTGGTATCAATAACATATCATGCTGTACAGTCTGGCTACCATAGGGAATGTACAATGTGGAAGCAATAAACATTCCTAAGATACATATACACAGACACATATATGCAGATACATATATATATATATATATATATATATATATATATATATATATGTATATATAGATAGATAGATAGATATGTAACTACACATACACACACAGAGATATGAGATATGTATAGGAAGATATATATTTAGAGGGTGCACACCATACGGAACAGCCAGTATGCTTACAATTGCCACCTTACCAACTGGACACTGTATGACTCACCTATACAAAAGACAATTGTTGCCCGAAACATATACCCACAGAGAGGTCAAAGGATATAACACCACTCACAGGTTTGCATACATGAGAAAGCTTTATTTGTGTACTATTACAGTTGTATATGCCATATCATATAGCTGTTTAAACTCTGAAATAAATATAAACAGACCGATGCAACTCTCAAACAGATAAATTAATACAGTATTCTGGAAAGCATTACATATGTTGCTGCCCAGGCCAAGGCCTTCAAGTAGTACAACAGTAAAGACAGACTGGGCCACAGGATAACAATCAATCAGCAGTAAATAATGCAGATGTGTAGTCCAGCAGCCTCTAACTACACTCTGTATGTAATCCCTAGGGGGTAAAGACCTCAGATGAAACAATGGGATGTATCTGTTACATAACAAGGCACAACTGAAACCATCACAATTACACTGACAAACAGAACAATATGCATGGCAGGAAGCAGTAGGCCTGCATTTACCCAAGGTTGATTGTATGGTTATGTACATCCAGATATCTTAAGGCAGCTTACCCCTGATACCCCTCACATGTTGTAACAGCCTAGGTTAGTTATGGTGCATCTCCCTCCCTAGACTGACATACAGGACCAAATACCACTATTACATACACTGGTCTCTGGACTGCATAAGGGCACACATGTATTGTGCAGATGAAGCTCACACATATATGGACCCAACCCCACATTATGTGTGGGGGCCACAACAGCAATGGAATGATGGCAGGAATGGCAGCATGACATACTCACAGGCCACTACATAACAACCCTTGACAGCATGTCATATGGACAAAGCCTGGTATGTAGGTGGAGGACAGAGGCTGGAACACAGGCCCATATGTGAAATAGCATTGTCATACACTAAGAAAGTTGCTGCTGTTACAGGATAGTCTGCAACATACCCTTAGTCAGGAATATGAAGTCAGAAACACAAATGGATGTAGCCATGTACTGATAGCAATCAACACACACACAGCCAGTGATATATCTGACACAAGACCTGTGTGGTGGACAGGCAAAATATAACATGCACACCTCTGGCCAGCAAGTGGATGGGCACACAGTTGAGAGCTATGCAGACAGACTGCAGTCCATGTTAAACTAGTATGTGCACACAAACCCTATAATACTGGTGCTATACAATGCATACTAGAGTACTCACACTCTATTTGTAGTTCTGGAATCTCATGCAAATATGTAGCTAGCCTGAGTGTGCAAGTTCTCTTGTAAGAGGTATTGCTACCTGCTGTCTGTAACACTGCTGCCCACACACAGGAAGGGTGTCCATCATACAGGAAAGGTAAAAGGACCATGCCCACATCATGTAGGGATTTATAGTAGTGGGGTGCCCATGACAGTGTTAATTGGAAGTACTACACAGCATGCTGCTTGCTGGTAGCAAGTGGAGGACACTGATTGGTTCACTGAGGTGGTTCCACCTGAAGGTAGTGCTGGACCATTAGATGAGGAGGCCTCAGGGTGGGTCCCACATGTGATGTGGCCTGGTAACATGGCCAAATGAGGTTGGAGAGGTGGTTCTGCTGGCAACTATTCCCTAAACATGCTATTGTGTCACTGTTATAGAACATATGTGGGTAGTAATAGTATACACAATCCCGGAATATGTCCAACAGCATGCATAGATATCGCCAATAACACAGACTGTCAGATGTGCAGCAATTACATAGCAAGCATACCACATGCATATATGGAACCAAAGTGGCCCTGACAATGGCATGCAGGTGAAATAGTCTGTAACAGGCCAGTAGTGATAGTGTCCACACAGGGAACATGGCTGCAAACACATAGCACAAAGTGTGGTACAATACAATATATGTCCCACTGGAAGGTAAGCTGTAGCCATACCTCCTGAGTTGTGTGAACAATTTGTTGTCGCTGATATGGTGGGGAGGGGGTGACAGAGATGTGTAATAAGAACTATGGTAACCTTGCTGTATGAGTTGCTCAGACCTGTTTCCATCTTTATGATTTTCAGACAAGATGTCCCATGGCTCCCTACCTGTGTATTCAGCGGTAGAAAATGAGGTTGTGCTGAACTACCTAATCCAGCACTATCTTGTTCTGTTTGGCAGGGCTGCCCATGAGCAGCAGGAGTGGACCGCCCTGTGGAACGATCTAGTCCACAGGGGTAATGATGTCGGCCTGCATAATTGCAGTTATGAGCAGGTCCGGCATCATTGTTTTGACCTGCTTAGCAATGCCTGTCAATGTGCTGCTGCAGTCCAGGGGTAACACCTCACAACATGGGGGGGGGGTCATGCCATCCATCCCCCCCAACACATGTTGAGGAGCTCCTCACCAGCCTCATGGCACCTGTCCATCCGCAAACCCAACAACTGGCAGACACCATTGTGGAGGTGGGTGCTAACCACACACTGGCTGAGGAGCATGCAGGTAAGGCCACAGGGCACATCAGTAGACCACTGTTGCATATGCATCCGCATCTGTACAGGTAGATCATGCATATCTGATATGTTTTATATATATATATATATATATATATATATATATATATATATATATATATATATATAAATATATATATAGTCTGTTGCTGCATAGCAGTAATAAACAGATGTGCATAAGTGGTAGTATTGCAGACTTGTACTGTTGATGTACTGTAATGCTGCACCCACCCTGTAGCTGTGGCCACTGACATTGCGTCTCTCATACTCGTATGTAGGTCATCTGGTATACTACCAAGGCAGCAGCCATGTTTATGCTTGCCAATACACCAGGCATGTAATGGTTATGGTATATTCCATGCACACATCTAACACACCTACCCATAATGCATGCTGTACATGTTCATGTATTGTTGCTGTTAAATGCACTGCATCACAGTGGTGACCATGATGGGGTATCAGAAAGGTATGTCAGACACCTGCAAGATAACTAACATCCTCTCATTGTGAAATGTGTCCACAGGGATTAACATAATGGTTAACCCACACACACCTACATACACTGGGTCATGACACAGTGTGGTCCGATGCCTGTCTGTGGTATGGCACATGTGTGTGTCTGGCCCTACATACATGTGAGCCAATAGGGTACCATACACTGGAGTAGCATGTAACATCAGATAGAACAGGACCAGGAACAATGGCATCTACCACAGTCTGTGCACAGCCCAAGATATGTATGTGCAATACACATACTGTCGATAATCACCATAAGTACACAGACCCCAGTACTGTAAAAACAGCCATAGAATGCCCAAGTTATATCCTCAGAAACAACCCCTACTATACATAACATATCTAGCAGTCTGATATCTGACTGGCTTGTTATCAGGTATGATGTCAATAAATAATGGTGTACAGTACATATGCACCTCTTACTGCATGACATATGCACAAAGGTGGACATACTTGTGGCTAGTGCCACAAACACTGGGCCAATATTGGCATGTTGCTGTGATACCCTCATACATTTACTGTTGTAAGAGGGTTTGTTGTGACATATGTCTTTTGAGGGATATGAAGTCAGTAACTCTCATGGCTGTCACCATGTACTGACTGCAATCCTCACACTATGCTTCTGCAGTTCTCATATTGGTGTTCTGTGAGTAACACAAGAAACAAAAGGCTCCACACACTACCCAGTCTGCAGATATCCCTACAGATGGGAGTTTTCTCAAACACATAACACTGTCATGACAGGTATTAAATCATGTAGACCAGCCATATCCACACACACCCTATTAAACTGACCTTACTCCACATGCAGAAGAGCAACACTTACATTCTATAGTCATGTCTGGCACATCTCCCTCCTGTCTGTTGGCCTGTTTCCACAGTGTATGTTGTTAGAGGTAAATCCCAATACCATCTGTGATGCTGTTTGCCAAACATCAAATTTAGGTCCTGTTCACAGTGAATGAAAAGCCTCAACACCAACATTACGTTCCTAGATATTGGAGTGTATCCCCATGCAATTGGCTATGGGAATGTTACCACAGCTGTTCCACATGCAATTACCTAGAGGGAGACTGCAATTCGTGCAAAGGCCATCAGCTGATCATGAGCATCACTTACAAAATACAAGCTACTGCCTAAGCAAAGCAGGTATACTTCTCCATATCCACCAGAGAGGGAGTGAGAGAGACAGACAGAGACAAAGTAAGTCAGGGAGGGGGCAGGAGAGTAAAACCTAAGCATGTTTGTGTCACACACCTACCCATACAGGGTTTCAAATCTCTGACTGACTATGTATTGCTATCACATGTCTATGCAGTTATTGCATGTGCCACATACCATACATGTTGGGAGCTGTCCAAAGGTATATCTGATGGTGAGTGACATTTGCAACAGTGATATAGTAGGGATAAGGTAGGTGTAGTACACGTGTCTGTCCACATGAACAGGTGTCAACATCAACACAGCCACACCCTCTCAGGGACTCACACACATTGACACACTTGGCAGGGTCAGAAATAGACTTCTTAACTAGCTAGTTTGCCACAATACAGCAATGCGCAGGTATCACATGCACCACAGGGGTAATCAGATGTTATATGGCCAAAGAGTATGTGAAGGTGTCTGACATCAGACAGTATGAATCAGTAGGCCAATGAGAGTTGTAGTGAGTGTGAATGTGGTCGAAAGCATCTTACTCCACACACACAGACACAGGGTGCCAGGACTGACATGCATGGGCGCATTGCTTCACGGGTGTGTAGTGGTTGACTGTGCCAGAAGGCTATACAAGGCTAGGTGAAGGGTATACCTTTGGATCAGGCCACATGACAATGGTCTGCAGTGTGGCTCAGGGGTGTAGTGTCTGGATTGGCCCACACTGGTGGGTACTGTATCCACTATCCAGTCACCTGGGATACTATTGTGTCTGACTAGAGCTGTGCAATGCTTGCCATTTATGTATTCTATAGTCCATGACATGGATGGTGTCTGGGATGAGCACATGCCCCATATGCATGTTCAGTGACATGTGGAACTGTACCTGAGGTGTCTGGCCCATGTTGTGTATGCAGATTGTTATCATCAGATGTGCCAGTCCTGGCCTCATGAGGCAGTAACTGGTAATGGACACCAGCTTGACCCTGCACCTACATTGATAGCATGATACAGATATTTCCTGGTGTCAGTTGCATCTGTCCATACAGGGCATGTGTTTAAGGTATGTGCTTTGTGGGTCACATTTGATGGCACCACAGTTGCTGCAGGCGTCCAGTGGGGAACATAGTGAAGGCACACTGTCTGCAATTATGTGCCCATTGTAGTGATGCAACAGGGTGCCATGCCCTCTGTAGTCCACTGGAATCACTCCATGGTTACTATCTGTGGGCAATATGCAGGGTACTACCAACATAGCGGTTGTTGCTTAGGCAAGTGTGGTCATGTATGAGACATGGGTTGACAGTGTTCTCTGGGTAATACAAGAGTTGCTTATTTTGTTTGCCAGGTCTTGATATCACATGTAGTGGTATGGATTGGCACCCCAGCCTCTCAGCTATTTGACATCTGTTATCCTTGTAAGGTGGACATTGTGACATATAATAGGCCCACCATATAAGAAATTTTGCAAAACCCACTTCGCAATGAGTCCAGTTGTCACATACTCACAGCCAGCTCCACACAGGATAAAAATGACAAACACAGACACACACAGACACACACAGACACACACACACACACACACACACACACACACACACACACACACACACACACACACACACACACACACACACACACACACACACACACACACACACACACACACACACACACACACACACACATATCTGGGATTACAACTCCTGCCTAACTAGTTTATCAGACTACAGCATTACGCAGTTATAGGATACACCACGGAGATTACTGGACTACTCTCTCCAACAGGTATATTTCACTGGGAATGACATCAGCAGGCTTGTCAAAAGAAGGGAAATGGAGGTTGTAGTGATTGTGAATGGCCTCAAAAGCATTGCTCCCTCCACAGACAAACACAAACACACCAACATCGACACTTGCCATGTCTGGGAATAGAATCCTACCAAACTACTATATAACACTACAGCATTACACTGTTATAGGACGCACCATGCAGATTACTGGAATATTCCTTCTCCAAAGGTGTATTTCACTGGGAAGGACATCAGCAGGCATGCCAAAAAAGGGTAATGGAGGTTGTAGTGACTGTAAATGACCTCAAAAGCATTGCTTCCTACACAAACAACCAAACACACAAACATCCACACTTGCCATGTCTGGGAATAGAACCCTGACTGATCTACTATATCACACTACAGCATTACGCTGTTATAGGATGCACCACAGAGATTAGTGGAGTATTCTTTCCCCAAGGATGTATTTCACTGGGAATGACATCAGCAGGCTTGCCAAAGAAGGGCAATGGAGATTGTAGTGACTGTGAATGGCCTCAAAAACATTGCGCCCTACACAGGCAAACAAACACACACAAACATCCACACTTGCCATTGCTGGGAATAGAACCCCTACCAAACTACTATATCACACTACAGCATTACACTGTTATAAAACACACCACAGAGATCACTGGAGTACTCCTTCCCCAAAGATGTATTTCACTGGGAATGACATCAACAGGCTTGCCAAAGAAGGGAAATGGAGGTTGTAGTGACTGTGAATGGCCTTGAAAGCATTGCTCCCTACACAGACAAACAAACACACAAACATCCTCACTTTCCTTGTCTGGGAACAGAACCCCTGATAAACTACTAGATAACACTACAGCATTACGCTGTTATAGGATGTACCATGGAGATTACTGGAGTACTCCTTCCCAAAAGGTGTATTTCACTGGGAATGGCATCAGCAGGCTTGCCAAAAAAGGGCAATGGAGGTTGTAGTGACTGTGAATGGCCTCAAAAGCATTGCTCCCTACACAGACAAACACACACACACACACACACACACACACACACACACACACACACACACACACACAAACATCCACACTTGCCATGTCTGGGAATAGAACTCCTACCTAACTAATTTATCACACTACAGCATTATGCAGTTATAGGACATGCCACAGAGATTACTGGGCTATTCCTTTCCCAAAGATGTATTTCAAAGTGCATGACATCAGCAGGCTTGCCTAAGTAGGGCATTTGAATTGTAGTGAGTGTGATCAGCCTAAAAAGCATTGCTCCCTACACAGATAGACACATACACACACACACACACTTCCTATGTCTGGGATTAGAACTCCTACCTAACTAGTTTATCACACTACAGCATTACCCAGTTATAGGACACACCACAGAGATTACTGTGCTACTCTTTCCCCAAAGGTGTATTTCAAAGTGAATGACATCAGCAGGCTTGCCAAAGTAGGGCATTTGAATTGTAGTGAGTGTGACTAGCCTAAAAAGCATTGCTCCCTACACAGACAGACACATACTCACACACAATTTTCATGTCTGGGATTAAAACTCTTAACTAACTAGTTTATCACACTACAGCATTATGCAGGTATAGGACATGCCCCAGAGATGATTGGGTGACTCTTTCCCCAAAGGTGTATTTCTAAATGAATGACATCAGCAGACTTGCCAAAGTAGGGCATTTGAATTGTAGTGGGTGTGACTAGCCTAAAAAGCATTGCTCCCTACACAGACACACACACACACACACACACACACACACACACACACACACACACACACACACACACGCACACACACACACACGCACACAGACACACACACACATACACACACACACAATTGCCATGTCTGGGATTAGAACTCCCACCTAACTAGTTTATCACACTTCAGCATAACGCAGTTATAGGACGCGCCATAGAGATTACTGGGCTACTCATTCCCCAAAGGTGTATTTCAAAGTGAATGACATCATCAGGCTTGCCAAAGTAGGGCATTCAAATTGGAGTGGGTGTGACTAGCCTAAAAACATTGCTCCCTACACAGACAGAAACACACAATTGCCATGTCGTGGGATTAAAACTCCTACCTAACTAGTTTATCACACTACAACATTACACAGTTATAAGACACACTACGGAGATTACTGGGTTAGTCCTTCCCCAAAGGTGAATTTCATAGTGACTGACATCAGCAGGCATGGCATAGTAGGGCTATAGGATGGGCAGTATATGTGCATGGGCCATAACCCATTCATCTAATGGTAGACACACCACACTCAGGCGCAGACAAGTTTATATTCCACAGGTATGTGTATACAACTGTTAGATGACTACTGCCTTGTACAGTCATGTTGCACAGTTAGCACAAGCACCACAGAGTCTATAATTCTGAGTGATACCAGTGGCGAATTTCTATGGTGAGTGACATTTACACATCATGTGGTTGTAGCCATTTGGCTGTGTGCTGGGCGGGACAGACCTCTTCCGAAAATCTATGTATGTGTATTTTTGGCATACTATAGTTTGTTGTCCTTGGATATCTGTGTCTATTCCTATCCAATGTGTGTGCAAAGCATGACTGGTACATAGTGAGGAGTGTATTCACTAACATCTGCAACTGTCAGATATGTATGGTCCACTTTTGTTGCCAGATATGGGCTTCATTTATGTGTGTGATCATGCCCAGTATGACCTTTCAGTATGTTGTCATCTGATATTGCCTTCATTTCTCTAAGTGTGGGAGCATGCCCAGTATGCCATTCTGTATTGAATGCATCCATATCACGTTATTGAAATCTTACTACATTGAATCACTAAAGGTTGACCTCTAGTGATTGATGTAGTAAAACATTGAATAATGTTTAAAAAAAAAAAAAACATAAGTAAGAACTAACTAGCGTAGGCAGGGGGTCCAGCCACCCTGCACCCCCCCCCACTCCCCTACTTAAATATTCCAACTCCGACACTGCACTACATTGAGGTAAATGGAAATCTCCCCCTACGGATATTTCCGTGCACCTGCATGATGTTCTGCGATTTCGATGTTGTGGTGCTAACAATATCAGCTTCTATATTGTAGCTTTTGACATTGTGAAGTAGACTCGTTTTGAATGTGTGGATCCATTCCAGGTAGATTGTACTCCAGTGCAGATGTTTGTGTTCTACACCTACAGCTAGCAAACTGTTTCTGCAGGATATCTGTAGTTGGCAATATGGGGTCAAACTGGGCAAGGGATAGTGGGTACTGTAGATAATTGTATCTGTGCTGCTTCTGATACATAGTACTGGTGTTGGCAGTGATATTCAGACATGTGTAGTGTTATACACTGTGATGCTTTATGTCCACAAGTACTGTCAGGTAGATATTTTTGCTCACAGTGATGTCCTGGGGAACACAGAGTGAACGGAGCTGTGTCCAGTATTGTGGTCAAACACCTACATATTCCTGCAAACTAATGCCATTCTGGAGGCGGAGCTGCAGGCACTTGCTGCTGGGTCTGTGTAACCAGTTCAGCACCTTGGTACAGTGGTGGCAGAGGATCCCATACATCCATCGACGTGACAGTATGGCCTTATCTTGCTGTGGCAATACCTCACAGCTGTACAGATTCACACAGGTTACCCAGAGGCAGGGGTCATAAGTCAGGACATTACCCCTATTGTGGTGTATGGGCAGGTTTGTAGCCACCCATTCTTGTGTTTGCAGATAGGGATAGTATGTGCACACAGCTGCATTTCGGAGTTCACACATTCCATGATGCCCATGCTCCCACTCCCCCTCTATTATTCTATCTTCTTCCATACATTATGCAAACATTCTCTGAAGCTTTCCCTATAGTTATCACCTCATCACAGCAGGGTATTGTTGTTGGTCCACAGTTCATGCAGTGGGACATGGTGGACCTGTTACTGTGGTTTGTCCACATGGCCTTGCATATGGGTTCTGTGGACAGTGTTATGTTGTTATTTGGGAGACCATGACATAACATACATTGGCAGTACGGGTGTGATGCAGGCCTTTGGCAGAGGACTGTAGGCCATTTGGTAGTGATGCAGGCCAGCTGTAGCAGGCCATTGCATTCTATCAGTCCTGCAGTACCAGAATGCCATACAGTATATTCCCCTGGGGGTGACAGGGTAGGTGCGCCAGGTGTTCATGCCAATACTTTCTATCAGTATTGTTCAGGTGGTGTGGATGCTGGCAGGGTGCTGCTTACAGCTAGGGACACACCTGCATGGGACAGCTGCACTGCATGCTGCTTTCTTTTGCTATTACCATAAACAGGTGGGGGTCATATTGTACCCATTCCCAACAGCAGGGATAAGTCTGGAGAGGTACCTGTGGGTGGTGGTTGGGTGATCTGGGTGCATGTGTGCTATGGACAATACTTGCATCTGACTCACAGATATGCATGGGGCAGTCCAGTGATGCTGGCTTGTGCAGGGACATCAGCTGTTTCTCAATACATCATTGCTATGACCTACGTTATCTGCGAGTGTATGGCCAGATGACATTGGTATTCCCTACTACAAGGCCAGATAATGTGATGCAAACCTGTATGTACAATTCCAAGGGTGATTATACACTGTCTGTCTGGGGTACTTTCCCCTGCGTACATCTTGTATATCTGGCCCAACAGTCATGCCATGTCCATCTTTCAGATGGTGACACATATTACCTCCATACATTTACAATGGTTTATTGCTAGTATGTGTTATACTGGGGAGCATTGTGTTTGGCACTGCAGTTGTGAGGACTTGGCCCTGTCATCGGCAGTACTGGGCAATGGCCACCAGGTCAAACCTCACCATGCATACATACTGACCACTCTCACACAATATGTAACACATACCAACCTAACACACGCATACCTGCATATTGTATAAATGCTACAATCTATCCTGCTACCTTGGCCACTTCAGGTCATCTGTGCTCCACCTACACATGCATGTTACTACATTTCTACATCAGATTGGGAGGGGCACACCTGACTGTTACAACGTGTCTACATCACATTGGGGGGCACACCTGACTGTTTCTACATTTCTACATATGATTTGAAGGGGCACACCTGACTGTTTCTACACTTCTACATAGGATTGGGGGCATACCTGACTGCTACTACATTTCTACATAGGATTGGGGGGGCACACCTGACTGTTACTATATTTCTACATAGGATTGGAGGGGCATACCTGACTGTTACTACATTTCTACATAGGACTGTGGGGGCACACCTGACTGTTTCTACATTTCTACATAGGAATGGGAGGGGACACCTGACTGTTACTACATTTCAACATGGGATTGGGGGGGCACACCTGACACTTGTATACATTTGCTATGACTGTACTGGTATGGCAGGTACTCCATTTCATTCTGTATTCTAACCTATCATGCTGACTAGAGGCATATCAGTGGTTTAATTGACCTAGATATCAGTTTCTGACTTCCTACCCTTCAAAACTAACATCCCATTGCCTGACCTAATGTAGTATGTCTGTGTAAGCCTGGGGGGGGGGGTTACCAATAGGCATCATTCAGAGGCATTAGCACATCCTTTGTTTGTGTTTGTCTACACCTGTCCTGCTGGCTGAGACTGTTGTTGGGTATGTGAACCTACCTGACTGGCATGTGTGTGTCATATGGACACACATGTGGCCCAGCACATTTCCTGCAGTGGGTTTTGTCACCATGTGTAGTACTGGCTACTGTGGTGACACCAGTATTTGTTATAGATCTCATGCTGCCACTATAGGTGTCTACTATCTGCTGGCATCCCATTCAGCCACCTGATTCCCTTGCATACTCACATCCATACCATAGATACAAGTAACAACACATACTACTCCAATCAGCAGTTGGTAAGGAGAATGATTTACCTTGTGGGTGTGCCAGTGTTGAGGATGGTGCTGGAGGGCTGCCTATGTCGAATGCACATAGTACACTCCCTATACATGCTTGAGCACAGGTAGTGTCATGTTTGGGATCCCTTTTACTGTATGTGTGAGTCAGAGAGATGTGTCATTCCCTGGGTCCCTACTGTGTCAGTGTATGTGTTATGCATTGCCTCTTTGCCAAGGCCAGAGCATACTGGCATGCCTCCAGCTGCCTACTGGGGCAGGCTCAGGTTGTTCCTCCTCCGAGTCACTCTGTGCCTGTGCAGGCTTTGGCATTGGTAGGGGGCTGTGTGGCTCTGCCCCATGCTGTTCCTGCTGCAGCTGTTTCCACCAGATCATATTGTGTAGCATGACACATACAATGACAATTTGAGTACATGTAGCTGGTGAGTACTGCAAGGCTCCACTGGATGTGTCCAGGCACTGGAACCGTAACTTGAGCATCCCAAACACATGCTCTATTATAATTCTGGTTTGTGCGTGTCTCTCATCATGGAGTTCTTGTTCGGGTCTGTGTGCATTTCTGATGGGTGTCATCAGCCATGGCTCCAGTGCGTAACCAGCATCCCCCACTAGGTGACCATAAGGGATGTCCCCACTGGCAAATCTCTGGTACAGCTGTGTCACATGCCAGATGTGGGAATCGTGATAGCTTTCAGGGCAGCCAGCACACCCATTCATTATAATGCCCTGGGCATTGCACATGACCTGGCAGTTGGTGGAGGGGAAGCCCTTGTGGTTGATCTAGACCCTACCCTGCTCACCAGGTGGTGCTTTGATGCATATGTGCATGCAGTCTATAGCACCCACTACCTCAGGGTATTCTGCTATTTGGTGGAAAAGATGCATATTGCTGGCCAACACTTCACAAGTGTTGGGGAAATATACGTGCTCACCGGCATGTGCTGATATGACATCCAGAAACTGGTGGACTACTCTGGATGCTGATGCCTGTGAGATCCCCATGATATCCCCAGCTGGCCTTTGGAAGGTACCTGTGGCTATTATTCTTAGGCCTACCCATACCTTGGTATCCACTGGGATGGGTTCCCCGCTGTTAGTTCTGCGTGTCAGGCATGGCCGGTACAGCTCAACAATTTGCTGCAGGAGGTCCCTGTCCACCCTATAGTGCTCCACTATCTCCAGCTCATGTAGCCCCTGGTAGGTTACCCTGGGTCTGTACACTCTTCTCCATCTCCTCACTGTGGGTTGGTAAACAGCATTCTCATCCTCACCACCCTCAGCCTCTTCCACATGTTGATGTATGATAGCTGCTGCAGGTCCTATCATTTTGTTGTTTTTATTTGTTAAAATTTCCCCACTTGTATACACCGGTGGTGTAGAGTATGTGGGGAAAAACCAGAGGGAAAGGTATTTCCATACTTTATAGTAGTGCTCTGGGCTGGGCTGGTCTGCTGCCTGTGTAATTGGCTGATTCTGATGCATTTCAACTGCCAGCTATGCTAGTCCTCCTTGATTATCTTCCTGCTGCTGTTTTCCCTTCCCATTGCCTTCCTGTTTAAGCCCGGGGGCGCGCCATGCAAACACAGTGCTCAAATGTGCACAGAGCTGCTATGTCCTGGTTTACTTTTTTCTTTAAAACCCGGTGCACAGCTCGGATACCTGCTTAGGCAATGTAAATAGTGCTAGGCAGCCTCAGACACACCCCCTTTCTTAGCTCTGCTAAGCTAAGGGCAAACCCAAGCTACAGGGCTCCAGTCTGCTTACAGTATGCCTGACACCCACCCCCCATGATGTCAGCTAACTCCTAGGCTTGCTCCTAGCTATTCCTGCACTTACACTGTTGGGTGCTGACTAGCACTGAGGGGAACTCTGGGATTCAGTATCATTCCCCTCATTTGCATAGCATTGCCTGCTGATGCATAGTTGCAGATCCCACACTGAGCCACCCCCCTTAGCAACCACTATTCACTGGCCATGTTTTCTTCTGCCTGCCATTGAGTATAATGGCAAAATTGTGATTTTGGTTAGAATGCTTATTTAAGGTTTTTTCGCCCAACCCCATTTGCGCGCCACTGCCCTATGCTTAAACAGCCAAAATCAGCTAAAAAAATAAAAGTTTTTTTTTAACTGTTTTCCATGACAATTGCCATATATTTGGCCATTGGAATGCTTTACATGTTATATTCACTCTTCATTTGGGGCTGTCATGGCTCCGTTTTGTAGTTTGCAGAAATGTACTCGGTTACTAATTGAGTACATTTCTGCAGATCACACTTGTCCTGCACGGCTGGCTGCCAGCTTCCTTGTTCACAAATTCACCTCATTTGCATGGTTTTCACCTGCAAATGGGGTAATTTGCATACTGGAACTGCATCCTTGCAGGACTAGTGCAGGAGCGCTCATGCACGGCCCTGCAGCTTATTCCTGCATTGCACGGTGGACATATTGCTTGCTGGAGCTCCTGCACTAATCCTGCACACCATGCAGGGCTTGCTGAATCCAGGGGTATATGTTCTGTGCAAACACTTGGATATGAAAATGTTTGTACTGTATACTTGTTAAATACAACTGCTGCTGTTTGGCATACATTTTTGCTTTATATGCAGGACAGCCATTATTCTACAGACTTGTACAGAGGTGATTATAATTTGATGAGGTCATTTAAGGGAGATTAGTATTTTTGAATCCAAATTTGTTTAGGTTTCAGCAGTTAGCAGCGAGGAGAAATGATGGGAACATTTTTCTTGTTTCTGTAGCCTCGGTGATTTATATTTCAGCTGTCTTCAGATCTCATTTGTGTGGATAATGCTAAATACATTAGAATGTTTTAACTCACTGATTGCAAAATGTACAAAGTGGATTTAAGCTTGTAAAGTTGGTTGAAGATGACTTTCAGTGAATAAAAAACAAATTTTATACCTGAAGGTGGGAAAAGCCCAATCACATAAAGAAAGGACAAGGTCTGGTTCACTGAAAGTGTTTTTCAGTGAACTTAAATCAGTTTAAAAAATTCATACATTTATTCATCAAGTGGGTGTCACATTCCCAGGTTATCATAGCTACACTGACTGGTTAGTACTTTTGGCATTCCCACTTTTGAATATTAAAGGTTGCCATTATATAATGCATACTACACAATGGTGTAGGTTATGTATTGTTAAAACCTACCATTGCATTAATACCACAAAACCTATACATGACTCAGTCTCGGTATGATAATTACCTTCCTACTACATCATCAACCACCTTTTACTCAGGAAAAGAGCATTAGGCAGGAGCATCAGTTGAATTATATTAATCTAAGAAAATAAAAGGATGCAACGTCAATAACAATGCAACAAATTCTGACTCCATTTGACAAGCCTAGAAATGAAGCATCTGTTTTGCAAAATAGTAATAAAATCAATGGCACGTTCTTCACAACACAGTGGATTCTTGGAAGTTGAATAAATAAGTGTGCTGTGAAAAAATACAACTTAGTTTTATTATAGACTATAAGACTGTATCTGCGTGTCATGGGCTTCTACAGGCGCATTACAATTCACACATGCACATGTGCAAAATGACAAATGAAATATTGTTTTAAAAACAGATTAAATGCAAAAGAATCTTAGCTACTGTATAAAGTCATTAATGTATGATTAGAGTGCAAGTTAGACTGTGATTTTATACTCACTCATTCTCCGGACCAAACCCCAGTTGTCAATTTTTCATTTGTTTCTGTCAATAATATTATATAATGTTAGTCCATTTAGTACATTCAAAATAGCTTTGCTTTGAGTAAGTATTTGAAGTAATTACTATTTATAGAATAGTTTAGAGTTGTTTACAAAGTTATGAGATCAGTTAATTACATTTCAGAATGCACAATATAGAGATGGTGCCCTGTGGAAGTTTGAGACTCTACAATGAGACCACCATTTCTCAAAAAAAAAACATTAAACTTGATTCTATACACGTAACACTGATACTCAAAAATTATTATTATACATGAAAAGCACTTTCTGCAAGAGCCAAAATATCCTGCACCCCCCTGATGTGGTTGGTTGTATCTGCAACTCCCTTCCTACTTATATGCACTAAGTCTGAGGTTGCTGTACCTTGGTAAGGAGGGATTTTCTGAGATACACAATTTTGGACTTTTCTTCCCAATCTCACTTAATTTCTCTGAACTTTGAGACTTGTAGTTTTGAGTATCCAACTTAGAATGGGACCACTCCCACATGGACAGTTTTAGTTATCCAGGGAATATTTTTTTTTTCTTAAAAAATGAGTATTACTTTCTCCCAAAGGCGAATGGTAAATATCCTCAGAAATAATTCTTGTCTTTGTACCATTTAACATACCCTTGTTTGCAAAGATACAGCATTGATAGGTAATATTTTTTCAAAAACTGTTAAACTTTATTGAAGGTTACAGTCTTTGTTACTTTATATACTCTCGTCCTCTTGAAACAATATTCCTTAGACAGCTGGCATCCTATTCATGGTTTGCTTTCAGTGCACGGTATTAAGGCATTGTACTTCTATCAAAAACATATTTCCATTTAGCTAATTAGTCAGCATTAGTGCACACATTATTCCATTTTTCTAGTACCAGCCTTATAATGTCTCATTCACATGTATATTATCCTGCCATGTTTCTGAATTTCCACTGCTTCTCTTTCTATTGTTGCCACTCCTAAGAGTTTTCATTGTTAGCTACTCTGAAACATTGATGGGACACCAGAATATCTCTGATGCTCCTCTTTAGATTCCCCTTTTGACTATTTTAGATATTTACTTAAAAGCCTTACTTAATAACCTAATTTCCCTGTCGTAGAGGTACAGTTTTTCATGCTAAAGTAGCCTGGCATCCTTCCAGGTGCATGTACACTTCCCTTGATTTCAAAACCCTGAGATCTTCATCACTTGTTTATCCCTTCATTAAGCAAAGTGATGTTACACATCTTATCCTCATTCCTGTCATAGGCAAGCACATTCCCCAAAAATGTTATTATTGTATTCTACTCATGTAAAACTTCAACTACTGAGCAATGAATCCTCCTGCAACATTTTGACTACAGAACATTTAATCAGTTGATTTAATGTGCTCATTTATTAACTTTATAAACTCTCTTTGCTCAAGTACCTCTTTTCAATGACAACCTGGGAACACTGTTCCATTAAGTACTTACGCTAATTCATATAGCAGGCAAATAGAGTTGAACTGAATTGAACCCAAGCTACATAATGAGGTTTATTAGTAGCGCAGAGCCTTAATCCTCTGCAATAAAATGTCTTACATGTACAGTGAAATTTTATGCATCGTTGCTACTCTTGTGATCCTGAGAATTTGCTTTTTGATCCTCTTTCTCCTAATGCTCTACCCTTTTAGTAATGGAGACGTCGGGAATGATTGCATCTTCTTCCACATTGTCTAATGACACTCCCCTGTGGGTCTTCACTTTAATGCCACCATGAAAAAAACATCTATGCCAGTACATCATAGGAATTATGGGAAAGTATTGCTGGAGACATGACTTTTTCTTCCCTCAGCCTTTCTCTCCTAAAGTCCACTGCTTTCCAACTATACCATTCCTCTAAGCAGTCTCTGAGGTAATATTTGCTGTTGTTGTGGCACCTCTGCAGGATTATTCCTTGAAACCTGGCTGGTCCTGCTTGCACATGAGTAAGATCAGCCTAACAGGTTCCTGAAGATGGGAGAACACCATAGTCTCCAAAACATCAGCCAATAAAATTGCCACACTTCATCCATTGTACTACATCAGTGCAGTCATCTCGATAGGATGGCCCTTAACTGCTTTTTGTATGATTTTAATGACCAGCATTTACTGTTACGTCAGAGTTCATAGGTGAGATGCCTTTATTCCTACTTTTCTGTGGACTTCCTTAAAGTAAATTGCAGTTCTCAATACTTTGTTTATTTCTTGCTAGGAAAGATAGAATCTCTGCAGGAATAAGCTGTTGAAGTCCTTAATCCAGTAGTCATGAGCTGAATTTTTTTACTGTCTACTCACAAACTGCAGTCCCTTAACAAGACCGTGTGTTTTAGTTTCTCTGAAAAGATGCACTTGTGTCTTGCTGACTGTTATGGTTAACATAAATAAAGAAGCATTTGTCAACTAGAGCTGAGCAGAAGCAAACATGCCTAAATCTGTGTGTTAAATATAATGTGCAATTGTAAGATAATTGGCAAGTAACAATTAGGACAATAATCCTTTATGGATTCAAGTTGCTTTATTACATATGGTTTAAGGCTGGTGGCCAATATAAAGGATTATGATCAGGACTCAGATTATAACTGCATTATTATGTTTTTGAGACATGGATGCCAAAAAGTTCACCTCAAGACTGAAGCTTGAGAGGTTTATCTGTTTATCTGTGTCAAGAGCACATTATTAAAGGTTATGATTAGAGATATAGTCAAAATTATTTGTAGTGCACAGAGTTTTACCTGCTTCATTAATACTGGCTGCAGAAAAAAAGAAAAAAAAATAGCATGTTTTACTGCCTTTAAAAGCCAGTAAGGCTGTTAGCGAGCACTGTGAAACAGACAGTGCAGAGCACCAGTCATCTTATTTACTTAATACATATGGGTGGGAGAAAGGATCAAACCCAGGAAAAGTTTTTTAAAATTGCTTTAATTCACTTAAAATGTTAATAAAATGACAGACATTGTGTCAATATAGGTTTCTGAACAACAAGACAGATAAAAATCTGTCTCTAGCATTTTTGGCTGACTGTAAGTTGTAGTGACTTACCAGAAAATGGAGCAAGTTTAAGTGGGACAGGGCAAGTGGAGAGAAATACACACCAAGGCAGAAACAAAGCTGTTTTTACTACTCTGATGTCATTTAGAGGCTGGCACTGTGAGCACTTAGTGTCTAGAGTGGCACACAATATTAGCAGTGCTTAAAATGGTGCTTAACAATTGTTAAAAGCCTTTCTAAATGCTGTTAATACTGGGTGTCGTACTACAGTGGTGCTTAACTCACTTGCCCTTTTCCCAATATTGGGGTGTAATCATGGTGCTGAATGCACTACATATTTATTATCTTGACCCATTTTTTCACATTCTTGAGCATGCATGGTATTAATTGTACCACTTGTATAGCTAGACAGAAAAAGGTGCAAAATAATCCACACGGAAAATTTGCTACTGATCTGTTCACATGGAATAAATAAAAACATTGTCACATTTTAAATGAACAATATATGTACAGTTTCCAAATATGCAATAACTGAAAGTACACTTTTGTGAAAGTATACTTTCTATAACTCTTGATCATGAAATAAGTCACTGAATCCACATTTAATACATGTAGGTTTACCCACTTTATTTGTGCCTTCTTCCAGACAGAAGTTCAAAATCAGTGGCATTTTCACTATGAGAATCCAACACAGGTCTCCTGCTGGCTAGATAATGATATACGCAGGTGAAAAGTTCCCTTATATATCCCACACTATTCCATGTTTACTATAGTCCTTCAAACCCATATTCCCCACAGGAAAGAGTAGTTGTGGCACATTTGCCTCAGTCCTTCAAGCCCATATTCTTCACAGACAAGAGCAGTTGTGGTAGAAAAATAACTTTGCTTAAGTGTTAAAATAGCATGTGTGTAATCACATCCAGTATAATGAAAATCAATGTATTTATGTTACCTATCATATAAAAACTGATTAACTGTGTAAAGTAGAAAGAGTTTAGATACTGGGAGTACGGCATCTAAGCACTTGTTTTACAGATGTCCTCAAACCTGAATATAACTATAATAGACTTAATGGCGATTTTCCTGCCATAGGACAAATAGTAGCTAAAGTATCATCTATAAATTATAAGATCTAAATTGAGGATGGGAACATTTTATGAGAAACATATCACTTTTAAAAAGGAGACAAATGTGTCCTTGAAAGGGATATGGTTGGGTAGTAACATTCATTAAATGATGGCAGGGTCATAAAATAATAAATATCGTCATAACTTATACAGTGTCAAGGATCTAACAGTAATATTTAGATGTAAAGGACCAGCCCAGCAAACTGAAAAACACTGTAGTCCTTTTCAGGACTAATTTAACTGCTTAAGAAAAATAAATAGTTTTTTTTTTTATAAATTCAGTGCATCTCAGGATCGGGCGGCCACGGTGGTGCAGCGGTTAGCGTTGCCACCTCACAGCAAGAGGTTCTCCGGTTCGATTCTCAGCTGGGGTGCCTTCTGTGCAGAGTCTGCATGTCCTCCCTGTGGTCGCGTGGGTTTCCTCCGGGTGCTCCGGTTTTCTCCCACATCCGAAAGACATGCAGTAGGTGAATTGGACACTCTAAATTGGCCCTAGATGTGAGTGTGTGTGTGCGTGTGTGTGCCTTCTGTGGAAGGTTGGGTGCCGTGCTGGCAACTCGACACCGTAAAACTCCATTGCCAATCACGAGTGGACAGATGATCCACTGTGGTGACCCCTAACCAGGAAAAGCCGAAAGACAAAGAAGTGCATCTCAGGATCACTTGAACCACTTAATAGAAATAAATCAGTTATGTATAAACACGTCAAGAAAAATAAATTTGCCTTTCAGTTATATGCTAAAGGTAAAGAATACTAATAAGCCTATACATTATCTGTCTTAGGTAGGTATCAATATTATATGTTAATTTTTTCAACATTATGCTGTCCATCCCAAGGAAAACAAAACATTCTGAAAAGTATAGCAAGAATTGCATGACAAGAAGAACAACAAAAAAACTATAATTGAAATCCACCAATGTAGTAATAAGGAACAGTTTGCAAATATGATTACACAATCAGTAAACTGAAAATTCTTACCTCTGCTAGATAAGAGAATGATAGGAGGCAGCTTTACTCTTATAGTGACCTCTCCTCAAATTTACAGCAAGCACACCTACACAAAACTCTACTAACTTCTTTGGGGAGGAAAACTGCAACAGTAAATCACAACATTTGGGTAGAATCCCAGACAGTATCTTACCTTTGTTTGGGAAATGGAATCACAAAAGAAAATGTATACAGATTATGATAACTATATATATAAGATATATAGACTACTGAATCGTGCAGGTACTTATACACAATCTCCATAAGCATAGTGGGGCATTGAAGATAATGGTGACTTTGTCACAGCTGAATTACCAGCTTTGTGCACAGCTATGAAGCAGTGAGTATTATGACAAATAATAACATTTGCATCCTGATGATTTACAAATCTTACCAAAAATAAACCTTTATTTTCATAAACCAAATATACAATTGGGGTTCTTAAGCAGCACCTTCATAAGTACTAGCTAATTATGCAGTATATATGAACATTATTCTAAAACACAGACTCTAAGGATTAATCTATTTTTCTTTGTAAAGAAAGAAAAATCAGTGAATACACACACAACATATAATAGAAATTATATATATATATATATATATATATATATATATATATATATATATATATATATATATATGGGTCTATATCATAACTTCGAATCACGGAAAATCGAACGCTCAAATGAGCAATTTTTCACATCATCGAAGTTCCTGATTTATGTCACACTGCAGTGAAGTTCGGGATTTTTTGCCCTTTCCTCACTGTAGTGTGACCTCAGAGTAGGAATATATATTTAGCAGGGGGGGGGGGGGGGGCAAAACAGAATTAGATTATGTGAAAATTCACTCATTTGAACGTTTGATGTTCCGTGATTCGATTATGTGATATAGACCCTATACACACACACACACACACACACACACACACACACACACACACACACACACACATATATATATATATATATATATATATATAATTTCTATATTTGAATTTAAAGATCAATAAACTATTTGCTTTAAATATAGTAATAAGGAAAATAAGTGATTTTCTCAACAGACAATAAAATATCCAAACATAACCAAAATCAACTACATAATATCATCAATATTAACATTTCTCTGCAAATGACATACAGAACATACTATAAAATTGTATTAACAAGACAGTACCACAGATATGCATCTAAATAAATGAACTATGAACACAAAATATCTCAAATGATCACATCACTATACTTTTTCTTGGCATAAAATTATTTTAAAAGTAAGAATTATGTTCAAAGTAAATAGTAAACCAACTTCTAATACTGATACTATATGTCAGAACAAAGGATTTGGTAGCAGGGAAGATATTTCAGCCCTCATTTTTTGGCTTTTTTGTTTTCTTTTTTTTTTTGTAGCCTGAACTTCCTGAAATAGTTAACTCTTTAATGTACTGAATGATCTTTGGAAGGTATGTGAACAGAAGTTATAATATAAGCTCAGTCTGTGGGTGCATGGGTGATGCTCTCATTTAAAACTAGCTTAATTTTAACATAAACAGAGTCTAGCAAAGAGGCACTTACTGCTATTAGTACCTATAAGAGTCTTGATGACGTTTTGTAAAGCTTGCAGAAATTATTTGAACTTTATGGAGTTGCCTAATTATGGAGTTGCCTAAAGTCTGATATATGTAACTGTAATCTCTGCGTGTGTATTACATATATAATATGTCTGATTTGTAATGTTGAAGAGAAAGGTGAAAATGTTACCATTGAGCTGTTCAACCTGACTGTGTAGGAAGGTTGAATCTGCTTATATTCTTGTTAAGACTGAAATTAATTTTTGTAGCAGTCTACCTCCATAAATTCTAAACTGTGAAATCTGTCTTTGGCTGCCTCTCTACTGTACCAAGGAATGTTCATTTGTAGCACTTCAACCTTAGAAGTTTTTTTTTTTTTAAGAAAATACATTAAGAAGTCTTGTTTTATTATGCTTCTTCACAAAGGAAGCAACTTAGATTTTAAGAACTGCTTGACTGTCCTTGAGTAAAGTTATTTATTTATTTATTTATTTACTGCTTCCAAATAAGTCTCCTTGTATCCTTGAATTTGACAAATAAAGGCATATTTCTTACATTTGATGAAGAGGATATGGAAATAAAAGACTGTACTAAAGTTACCTTAGGATTTTGCATTCAGGTGAAACCATGAGCCCACATCAAACTTTAAATGCGGTATAAATACCATGTTTAACAAGCATGAATAAGGCAAAAGAGGCCATATGCCACAGTGATGCTGCCAAACAGAATGTTGCCTTTAAACGTAATGCAAACTATTGCTACCCAACTAGAAACAAATGGACAGCAACAAGAGGCAAATAGTAACAGGAAACCAACAGGCCAGGGCCTTCCTTGCTATAAAC
Source organism: Protopterus annectens (assembly GCF_019279795.1). Classification (NCBI taxonomy): domain Eukaryota; kingdom Metazoa; phylum Chordata; order Ceratodontiformes; family Protopteridae; genus Protopterus; species Protopterus annectens. The sequence goes on from NC_056740.1 coordinate 199,916,805, forward strand.
TACAGCTACAATGCAAGACTTGGGGCAAATAGCATCTACAGTCCCTGACAGACATTCAGCAAAGATATACAAAATCCTAAGAAATAATGAAGAAGTGCAGTAAAAGACTGTCGTAGCCCAATGAATAGAAGTCAGGGCCATTGTTGAAGAAAGGAGCCTCATTCCAGAAGGTCCTAAGCAAACTGGTTTGTCAGCTGTGAAAGTCAGCTTATTTTTATTTTATTTAGTTATTTAGTTATTCTAGTTATTTATTTATTTATTTATATTATTTATTTATATTTGCATAAGATGAATTCCAGCCATGACAGTGAACCATAACTGAGTTCCTTTGAAAAGACAGTAGAACAAGAAGGGTGACCCACCAGTAAATGGGCAAGTTTAATTGCATTCTTTCTGAGCAGTGAGGAACAGAAAGTTTACTCTGACTTAGAATCAGTAGAGATACACAGTTAGAAGGAACTGAACTCTAAGAATTTCCATGCATTAATCACCCCAGAAGTTCAAGTTAAGCTGCTTCATCTGGGCCATTATAAATGTTTAACGTGAAACTTCTTGTCCATAAATGGCTACAACCAACACTGCTGCCAAAATTATAGGTTTGATTGTTATGGATCAAGTTTTGTGGTCTCTGTCTTTCTCAACTCAAGACTGTGTCATTCAAGGAAACTGAATTAAGCAAATCATCAACTTTGTTAAGAAGCATGGCCCAGTGGCTGAATTATCACAAAGTACACCTGAGAGATCAAACCATGTTACTAAATCAAGGAGATCTGATAAGACTGTTTTGGGGGGTAAGGATGAGGAAAAAAGCTACGGTTTAATAAAACCCACAAATGGAAATGGAACATAAAATAGACTGAAGTGTTATAAATGCCATCTCTTGGATATATAGCCAAGATAGTTTGCAGCAAGTGAACCAATGCCATGTGATATATGTACATGTAAAGAGACATAGACTGTGTCCACACATGTTGTACAATAGAATCTGCTTTCATTGATTGCAATCTTGTAAAAATTCAGTAGAGTTTTATATGGGAGGATGATAAGCCTGTACAAAGCTTACTTGATTCAGGGAGCATGTTAACAGTGGTAAATGAAACTTTGATTATTAACACAAATAATAACATAATATTAGGAACTGAATGTTTACATGGTGAGAAAAGGGAGTGAAAATTCATACATGACTTGGTATAATGAAATATTCAGCCAAATTCAATAAAGCTTACGAGGTCCATTTACAGCATGTGCAAATTGCACCATGATGCACACATGTCAGCACACCATTTTGTATTCAGTAAATGGCACAGACTGCTGAGCAAACAAGGTAAACACCATGGCATACTAATTACAACATAATCAGCTGAACTGTATGCTAATCAACCAGTCCAACATGGAGGAGCTATTCAACAAGCTATAAAGCAACCATGTCGACTCAATGCTGGTTTTCCCTGTGAATTCCAAAAATTATTAGAATACAGCCACAGAAACTAGGCTATATTGAAAGAATTTTAGGGGCTGCTGTTGCTTTAATTCATTTGTATGCACAACAGGGTGAAGTCAATGATGCTGCTGCTGCTACTAATAGATTAAGGCCAAGAAGGAGAAGTGTTTTCAGACCTCAGGTAACTTATCATAACCTACATGATGTGGAAATTGTAGAGCACTACATGGTGGATAGAGACACACTACAGGAACCCTGTAACCTCTGTCATCTTCAACTCAGAGCCAGGGCAAACTGAGGGGAATTCATCCTACTGGAGACAAAGGTATGTGTAGTACCTAGACTCTTAGCTACAGGTACATTTCAGAGACCAACAGGGGACATTCTGGGACTGTCACAGGCATCAGCATACAGGATCCTCCACCAGTTCCTGAATGCTATGCTCCAGCATGCCAGTGATCACAAGTGATCACATATATTTCCCCCTGTACTCCTGAGGATAGGGCCAGAAATATGTAGGAGTTCTACCATGTAGCACACTACCCTGAAGTACTGGGTGCCACAGATTACACACATATAGAAATTAAGGCACCACCCAGGGAACAGGGTAGGCACTACATAAATAGGAAGTGCTTCCACTCTGTTAACTGCCAAGTTGTGTGTAATGCCAAGGGAATCATCCTGAATGCATGTGCTGGAAACACTGGCAGTTACCATGATTCATATATCTGGCATACCTCCCAACTGAATTAGATGTTCGCTAAGGGGGATACCCCTCAGAGTCATTTACTGGGGGATGCAGGTTAAGCACTGGAACTGTGACTGATGACACCCATCAGAAATGCACAGACACCCACTGAAGAACACCATAATGAGGCACACACTGAAACCAGAAATATCATACAATGTGTGTTTGGGCTGCTGAAGTTGTGGTTCCCCTGCCTAGATACATCTGGGGGAACCCTGCAGTATAATTTACAGACATGTACTGAAATAGTCACAGTATGTGCCATGCTACACAACACCATCCTAAAAAGCAGCTAAAGCAGGATCAGCAAGGGGATGGGAGCACACATCCCACTACCAATGCCAAGATCACCACAGACACAGGCAGATGAGGAGTTGAAGAGGAACCATCAGCTGCTGTGGGTGTAGCCAGACATAGATGTGCTCAGTATGCCCTTGCATTGGCCAAGAGACAATGGATAGCCCACTCACTCACCACCTAAGGGCCTAAAATCTTACTCCACTCTACATACGTATACTAACAGTGATGCCAGGCAACTCTCACAACTTTTACCTCCCCATGTATTGACTGTGTACTGCTTGCATCAGACAAAGTCAGCCCTGAACTAAAACTGTAAGTGCTGCATTTACAAGGTAAGTATTGAACCTGGAGTGTATTGTGTAATAATATGAATGACTGGCATATCCTTGTATTTCATTACTTGGTACTTTAAGCAAGTAAAAGGTGGAAGATTTGTACAGAAATGACCTTAATATGTGACAGCAGAGACTTATTTGACTTACATGTGTCCATTACTAAGTAGTGGGCCTTAGGCATCAAAGATTCACACAGCCATACCTCTCAAAAGTACTGATGATCACTGCATGCCCTCACATTAGCACCATAACTTTGTCCTTGAAAATCATTAAAGAGAGAAGTTAGAAAGTAATGATGCAGATTGCATTTTCAGACTTTACAACCCTCACAAGACTATTCACAATAAAGGTGGTAAATGTTGATGACATCAACTAACTTTGTAAGTCCAATATAAGTCAAAGGTACAATTACTAGTTCAACATCACAAATGCAGATATACTAAGCACTAAGTCAGCTATGTACCCTGAGCATCAGACACAAAGCTTATGTAACCCTGAATCTAAAAGATACAAAACAGGGATATGGCACAGTCAACAGCACTTGCACAATGTTGTGTGGTGGGGCAGGAAGCCAAGGTTGACACAAAAGGTCAGTGAGTGTATGAGCAAGAAAGAGAAGCAAGCAGATCTTTGGATAAACCAACAAAAAGCTAGTGAGACAAAATGAGATTTAAGCTACACAGCTGAACCATATAACTGTTTTACGTGTGTGTGTGTGTGTGTGTGTGTGTGTGTGTGTGTGTGTGTGTGTGTGTGTGTGTCTGTGTGTGTGTGTGTGTCTGTGTGTGAGTGAGTGTGTGTAGGGGTCCTCCACTTGAAACTGGTGTGTGAGTGTCTGCTTGAACACAGCTAATCTCTGTGCTAGCTCTACATCTCAGTATGTCGGACAGGTGTGAGCCATGCATGGTAGAGGTGGCAGTTCATCGTTGTTGCCCCCTACCATGAGAACTGGCTCTGCCAGGGGTTGCACGGGCATGTCCACACCCACAGTCAGATGCACTGTTGCTACCTGTACATGACTGATGTCTGCTGGATGAGCTCCCTTCACGAGGATACCCAGAACCATCACCACATGGCCTGGCCTACCATATCTGGGTGTGGACAACTCACCCACTGATGGAGCAGTGGAAGTACTGCCACTTTAGGACTGTGATCGGGCATGGCCATATTGGCTAACAGCAGATGATGTAGCTGACCTACGCCAATGAGGATGCAATTCCCCTTCCAGCAAATACTGCTCATTCCATCACAAGCACCCCTTGTGCCAATGTGTCATTCATTCAATCTTTTGATCAGCAACATGGTGGAGGTAGTCACCCATGTCAGCCTGTGCAACATCTGCAACCCTAAGCATTTCCCTGAAGCATCTATGGGAACATGCCTGTGCCTCCATGATGGCCATAATATATACATTGAGTGGAACAGAAAGTGACACCTGGACCAGGTGGAAGAGGAACAGCAGGCCAACTCTTGAGCACCCCTAGCAACCCTCCTGCATGGCACCTCACCCACACTTTGGCTACGGCCAGAGTCAACATGTTCTGAAGCCGCAGTAAGCACACTTCCCTGATTGATTGTATCACCCTCCACCTGTCCAATCTCTGTGGGCTCACTGGAATGGGTAGGAGTAGGCCTACTGGTTGTGTCCAATGGAACTACAAGGGATGGCTGTATGTCAACCTCAGTGTCAGATTCAACCTGTGCACTCCCAACTGTGCCTCTGTTTGGCCGCTATAATCAGCAAAGTCTGATGATACACTGACATCACGTGGTAGAAGTCCTACACTTCCACTGTCAGGATCACCTGTGATACAAAACAACAAACATAGGAACAATTGCTACCTAAACTACTATACACCAATATCTGCTAACAAAACAACAGTGCTGCCACTATTAGACAGTACAGAAATACACACAACAGTCCTGTCATCAACATCACACACTAAAATATGTCTTTAAATTGCTTATCAGTACTGACATAAAAATGTTTGGCTTACCATCTGCAGATGAGGTTATCCTCTGCAAGCCAGATGCTCCTGGAAGGATTTAAGCGAAAGGTACGGGCAACCTCATCACAATTAACAGTAGCACAGGGGGTAATACTTTTTATATGTCCATTAACTTTACTTAAGAACTTGGATGATGACTTCAACCTAAGCTAATCAATCAGAGTCTGTTGTTAACTGTAGCAATCTTTAATACCCCTCAAAAAAATTCTTCTGGCACACAAGTAATGTATTGATTTCAGTTGTTTTACTATGCAACAGTATTCAACAACTGAGATACCAAAGCGTACCTGGAAGCTCCTCCTGGGACATAATTGCTGTTCCTAAAACTGTTGCACTGATGTCAAGGACATGTTGTTCTGCACTTTTCTGGAAACTGTCTGGATTCCTGACAGTGGACAGGAACTCTTCATTTGATGTTAGTAGTGGGTCTATAGCAGGCCCTCCCCTGGTACCCCATCCAATCATGGCCCACTGCAGTTGTTCTCCTCCATGCAGATGTGACCATGTCAGTGACCCTATGGCACACCTGCCCATATGTCCAGATGTGGCCACCCATGACATTCATGTCATCCACAATCTGGCACAAAATCTGCATTTTGCATGTCATATCTCCCCATCCACTTTCAAGCAGGAAGGCACCATGTTGCCTAAAAGCGTCAATGATTACATGATTTTCAGCATTAGTGAAGGGTGGTCATTGAATATTGAGATGCCTGGGTGGCATAGTGCTAAGTGTCCTAAAAGACAAATGAAGGATAATATACATAATTATCACACAAATAAAAAACAACTGTTCCCAGATAGAACAGAAAAGGTAGCATCTCAGTATTACCCACTGGAGAAGCATAAAACAGTCTAGAGATTTGAAATACAAGTAACAGGCTATATGCAAAAAAAAAAAAAAAAAAAAAAGGAGAGTAATAATAGCAACATATCCTTGTTTGCACCATAACAGAAATGCAGCTTTGCTACCCCCTCCCCCCACAAAAAAAAGAACAGGCAAATGACACATTTTGTTAACAAACCATTTTTGAAATTCTAAAAGTGCTATCAAATGAATTGTCCCTGAAACATTTTTACATATTGATCACAGAGTGTTCCATTTTAAGATATTGCTAATCATGTATACCTGTGATTTGCCTTGACAAACATGCCCATGGCATCAGTACATTTCTAAGTAATGCATACAGATAAAAGTGTAAAAACATCTGCTTCATATTCTTCTTAATTACATTCCTGCATATGCAGTATGCAGATTACAACATGTAAGCATACCTTCTGAAGTTCACTAATTCTCTGTGCTGATATATCCAAATGTAATAGCCTCTGTTTAGTTTTCTGTCCATAAACAAATCTCCTTACCTTCAGTTTGTCTAGCTACATGGTTGTCTTTTTATATGGTGTACATTCAGGGCTGTTAGCATGGTGAATATGCAAATGAGGTGTGAACTGATTAGTGCAGGCACTCCCTCAGCATTTGTTTTTAAGGGATTTCAACTGTGAATGATCACTGGTTGGGAAAAGGAAAACACAACAGCACTGCAGGCTGCACTACATCCAGTGGGTGTGTCATATTAGACTTACAAAGTGTTAGATGTAAGGCTGGAAATGTAATAAAGCAGTACACAATTCACAGGTTATGTTCATTAACATCCACCTACCCTTCATTTGTTGGCAACTGGATATGATATTATTTCCAGTTAATATCCTCAAACATTTTAAAGCCAATGATATAGAATGGCTTACAGACTGCATGCCTCAGATTACCAGTCAGATAACTGAAAAATGACCAACAAACACAGAGAGGTAAGACAGAGCTGTATATTTGCGAGCAATATTCATAACTGGTTGTGTGATCACTTAGTGCACTACATCCAAAAATACTAAATGAGGAAATAGTCGTATGGTTCCATATTACCTTCATATTACTGTAGATGATCTTGCAGTTGGTTGTGTGCAGAATGATTTCAGTTCATTGATGCAAAGCTGTTTGTGTGGCAAAGAGGGATAAGGCACCATTCCTGTGTTCTGAAGGTTCATTGGAGTGAGAGTTCAAATTCAGATTTATGTAGAAATATCTCATGTGAACCAATATTTTCTAGTGCGTATGTTATAGATTGATTTTCCTCATTCCAGATACTTGTCCCTTTTTTCTTTTTTAATGTCTCTTATTTTGTTTTTAATAATTATTTTTTTGGGGGGCAGTATTTGCTTGATGTGATGCTTAGAGCAAACACAGAAATTGAGGAAATGAATGTCAAGTTTGGCTGTGCTTATCTCATTTGCACAAAGCATGGCAGTGCACAAACTGGACAACTGGACCCTCCAGGAAGCAGATAGGACCCAGACAGCCAAAAATAGAAATCATATACATTCAATTAATTCTATTAGGCATGTTGCAAACCCACTAAGCAACATTGGGCTGTAGTTAACACAGAGACCTTAAGAATGATTAGTTAAATTAAGGAATGTCATGTAATTAGTCCTGTGGCAGAAGGGGTAAATGTAGAGCTGGAGTACAAATTGTCCTGGGTTCTAATATAAGGTCTGCAACTTTTTTTTTAGTGTTGTGGCAATTCAGTTTATAGCAATAAACTGAAACATAAACAAGTGTTATTTCAATTTTCTTGTGGTAATAGGTGTTAAGTGTAGGACTGCTATATACATGGTCCTGGGTTCTAATACAGGATATTCCATACACTTTTACTGTTATCCCACTTGACATTATATTCACCCTCACTTATAACACTTTAGATAGTGGAGTTGATATGAATTATATGTATGAAGGATGAGACACCATTACTGTGTTTTCAGATGTATGACTGAGGGTATACTGTCTACTGTATTTCTGCAAGTATAATTCTGCTATCTGGACTTGCATGGCTTTCACAATTACCTAAGACACATACACAACTTGATCTGTATCCAATAACCTTGTCAGGTCACACACATTCATGTGTAACAGCTCAAACTGTCGCCTGTATTTATGTATGATTCCTGACTATGCTTGAGTAACATCTCTTTTGTGGCAAACATGGAAGGTCAACACTGTGGAAGAAAATGTTTTGTCCCTTATGCCTATGTTTGAATCCCACAGTGTAAAAATCAATTTTCTCAATGTATAAAGGTAAAAACAAATGTGTCAAGTCATTACTTTTATGCCCCCAGTGCCTGTCTGCAAACCTAACCCACATAGCAATTACATTCCAATGTCCAATACATATATTTCTAGGATATATCAGTAGACATCTCTCAAACTAAGGCCAAGTGTCATATTAACCTTCCAACAACAACTATTTAATTCCTCACTGCTTGGCACTGCTGCTCTCTACTTCCAGTCATGCAAACACATTGCTCGGGTGTGTGTACTCCCAGTAAACACAATAAGTGGAACTGGTGGGAAAGCATCAGTCTCCATTGCTCTAGGTCGGCTGGTAGACATGGCCGGCATTAGTGGGGAAAGTGACAGGTTTAGGGCACAGAGGTAGGGTGTCCGGGATATTTATTGGACTCCTGGTAAAGCACCACAGCTAAAGGCTTCTACAGGGGAGTCCATTCTGGCTCCTAGTACAAGTCTAAGGCATGGAATAGTTTGGTCCAGGCTGTATCCAGTGCCACTAGTATCTCACTCACTGGACAGCCATGTAGGCATCATTTTAATGACCTATAGAGGAGAAAATGGGATACTTTCAACCACTGGTTTGAGGAATTTAGGATTGTGGACATCCCACAGTTATATTACTATCAACTAAAGAGAGTACTTGTAAGACTTAACTTAATATAGGCCAGACTAGTATGCACAATGCTCTTCTATTCTTTTCTATTTTTCCCCAGCTGCCAGGGATATGGAGTTCAAAGTCTGGGCTCATGAAGGTAGATTGGAGAGACTGAGGGAAGCAAATTGTAAGTATGCAGCAAAAGAGAAGTGCTATTGTAGGATTAAAAGTTAAAGATAGCTTTTTTGGTATTTTACAGAGTTGTATCAAATTGAGCATGCATATCCCAACTGTAAAAGTAAGTATGCATGCATTAGTCTGTAGCACAAATAAATTGTAAGAGTCCAATATTAGACTTTAGTCAGAGGTTGTGCATTCAAGTACTACAATTCACAACCATACAATCCTGTTATTTCTTCAATAATATTTACATTAAATTAAGAACTCTACACCAGTGGCACAAATGCCCAGCTGTAAACTGTAATCTGTATAATTGCAACATGCATATGTGCAATATATGCACATTTTAAGGATTACTTGCAGCAATCTGTAGTATAGTGTGTATCTGTTAAGAGGTATACTTAAATGTAAAACTCAAGATAAAATAGTTGTATAATTTTTTTAATGCATTGTATGTCACATATTAGGGTACTAATTGTCTCTATTTTTTCTCTCATCTCAACCCTTATCTCTCTTTTTTATTTTCTTTATTTTTATTTTTTTATTTTTAAAAATATTTTTTATTTTATGTTTATTTTATTCCATTTTAGTTTTTCTTTTCTTTTTTATTTGTATTATGTGTCATCAAAATGTGTCCATGTCATCCATGTGTACCACATCACTAAATGCTCCATAGCACAGCAAGGTAGGTCAGCCTTAGTGGATCAGCCTGCCCCTGCTCCATTGACTCCAGCACTGATTTCCAGCAGGTCTGGGAGCCAACCTGGCATGACTGTCGGCTTCTGCTGCCCATCTACCACCTGTGCCCTCAGGTAGTCCTGCCCTGGAGGCTGGTCCAGTGGTATGTCCTGGGAGCAGTGGTGGAGGTGGTGATTTCATCACCCACAGCAAGTTGCCAGGGATGATGCATAGCGTTGCGCACCGCATCATTGGTGCACACCTAAGCCGGATGGAGAGGCTGCTCTCTCTCATGTTGCATAGGAGGAGGAGGAGATGCCATGCACAAAAGCCACCAGTGGAGTAAGGTGACAGTGGTGACAGTCCAGTGGGTGAGGACTCAATTCTCACAGTCTTCAAGCTTGACAAGCATAGGCCTAGGTTGTCCCCTCCCTCACCCCAATCATGGTATCCCCCAACCTTTTGTGTCCATCACCATCCCTGTCTCTTGTCTTATTTGTCTTGTCTGTCTGCAATTGCTTTTTCACCTACCAAACGTACCTGACCCAGACATACCTTCATCCCTTCCTCAACATTCCTCTCTTTCGAACATAAAAAATAAATTGGCACCTGTCCCACGAAGAAAAAAACAGAAAGAAAATGTCCCAAAGGCCTGGATGAGGGTAACAGGACATACGATCTATGATGAGTTATCCAAGGCCTTTGAAACTATCCCTCATTCATGTATCATAGAGAAAACCTCCCATCTGGGAATTAACCTATACATTACTAGATGGATAGCTAACTGGTTCACCGACAGAATGCACACTGTCAAAGTTGGGGACTGCACCTCCACCACTAGATCACTTACCAGTGGAATACCACAAGGATCTGAGCTAGGCTTTTAACTGTTTGGAAACCATTTCTCTGATGCTCAGGCAATGGTAGATGGCTTTGTGGTTTACCAAGTTTGCAGATGAATGATAACTGCATTCAGTCATTTAGAGTCCACCAATGATGGCAACGTATTACAAAAGGGGCTGACACAGATGAATGTTAGTGCCAAATTCACGGAATGAACCTTAAAGCATTGGTACTCCTGCTAATTATGAAATACATAGCTCCCCTCTAAGCTCAAACACAGTGTTATGAGACTTGGGAATGCATGCTGATAGCAATTTACACTTCAACCATTGTGTCCATAGTTGTGGGACACACATTCTACATTGCATACCTCATAAATAAGGCCAGCACATCTAAAACCAGGGTAATCATAGCTCTGGAGTACTCTACACTTATCAGACCACTAACTGAGTAAAATTCTCCCTTCTGGCTGTACCTCACCAGACACCTGCAGCACCTGGAGCAAACATAAAGATTTGTGACCAGGAGAATCCAGGGCCTCTAAAATATGACATACATGGAAAGACTGATAGATATGTCACTGTACTAATTATCATGTAGGCTGCTGAGAGATTACCTATGCCTGGCCTACAGAGCAGTCACAGACACTGCCATACTGGAAATGCTGGACATCTGCAAATCAAATGGGACAAGAATAACTTGCTCCAGGGATCTCAACCTAGGCTGTGACATAAACAGGACATGCTGGGGAGAAAGATACATCTTCCAGCAATTGACACTCTGCTGTAATAGGCTCCCACTGCATGTGAAGCAGGGCTCCTCAATGAACCTATTCAAGTGCAACATTGACAACTGGATGGGTGAATGTAAATTCAACCCTGGGGTGGCACCTATATCCCTCATGGACAGGGCCAGTCAAGGCTGCTCACAAAATCGCTCTGCTAGCAACAACCATCTAACTATGCTTGATAAGGGTACTTGTGTGTTCAAACAACTAGGCTTGTAAATGCCCAGAGCCATTAGGCTAGTAACGTCTTATAAACCCATGAAGCTATGAACCTATGCAGGTCTCCCAACATCTTCTTTCCAACATGGCCTGCTGATGTCAGCCACTATAAGTTGACCTGCAGTCTTGTAAAAGTCAGACTTGTGCTGTGGTGTTTGCATAAAGTACTGAGTTCTGTAGTCTGTGTACTTAGACAGGTAGGGGTTCTATTTTTACTGCAGTCAACTGTGTGTGTGTGTGTGTGTGTGTGTGTGTGTGTGTGTGTGTGTGTGTGTGTGTGTGTGTGTGTGTGTGTGTGTGTGTGTGTGTGTGTGTGTGTGTGTGTCTAGACAGAAGAGCAGAATTGTGTATCCTAATGTTAGTCTCCAGTGCTATGGATTGACAGTATTTTGATACTTGCACATGCTTACACATCTATTTTATGTAGGCAACCCAACATCTTTTCTCCAACACAGCCTGTTTATGTCATCCACTATAAGCTGACCTGCAGTCTTGTATAAGTCAGACTTGTTCCATGGTGTTTGCGTAAAGTACCGAGTTCTGTAGACTATGTACTTAAATAGGTACAGGTTCTGTTCTCACTGTAGTCAACTGCATGTGTGTTTGTGTGTGTGTGTGTGTGTGTGTGTGTGTGTGTGTGTGTGTGTGTGTGTGTGTGTGTGTGTGTGTGTCTAGACAAAAGATCAGAATTGTGCCTTCTAGAGTTATTGCTCCAATGCTATGGATTGACAGTATTTCAATACTTGCACATGCTTACAAATCCATTTCATGCAGGCCTCCCAACATCTTCTCTCCAACATAAACTGCTGATGTCATCCACTATAAGTTGACTTGCGGTCTTATATAAGTCAGAGTTGTGTTGTGAGACTGATGTAAAGTATTGAGTTATGTAGTCTGTGTACTTAGATTAGTAGGGGTTCTATTTTCACTACTGACAACTGTGTGTGTACGTGTTTGTGTGTGTGTGTGTGTGTGTGTGTGTGTGTGTGTGTGTGTGTGTGTGTGTGTGTGTGTGTGTGTGTGTGTGTGTGTTTGTGCTCTTGCTTGACATTACAGAGATTTTTGTACCTTCTACCTTTAATGCTATAAAATAGCCCCATGCAAAGGGTCCCATCATCCCTTGGTGCCATTGCCTATAATATATGCACCATTTGAAATATTTCTAATGGATTTTGTGCAATCTTTGGTTAAGAGATGTAAGGAATACTGGCATATTTTAATGATTTTGCAACATTTATTTTTGTTCCTTCAGGTTTTACCACTCTGTACAGTTTCATAAAAAGCTATTGTCAGAAAATGAGTGTCCCTATTCACATGGATGAGAATACTGAAAGAAATTTTAATGGATTAAGAAATTACATTTTAATGAAAGCCATGAATGCATCATCCCAACTCTTTACAATTAAATATTTTATAACATTTATATACCATCCTCAGACAGATGGGCTGTTATGACATATCAGCAACACCCTAAAACTGTGTTGAGGCAGGTAATTGACAATACAGGAATAACTTGCCATCCTGTTCACTTAATTAATATTTGCTATTTGTGAAGTACCTCAGTCTTCCACATGATTATGCTTATTTGAATTCATGTATGGGAGGCATCCAAGAGCTATATCAAATATTGGTAACCAGACAAGGGAACAGAAAGCAATATCTTTCCAAAGTGTTTCTGAGCATTATTCTGAGACACTTGAAAGGATGGCAGTTATTTTATCAGTTGTGAGGGGAACAGATGAAACAAGGCCAAAAGGCACAAAACATAGTTACAAGTAGATATCCCAACAGCTATAGTAGAAAACAATTTTTCTTGCCAAATGTCAAGGTCCCTACACAGTAAATAAATGGGTATGATCATATACATTGAGTGTGGTATGGCCATAGGAATTCATTGTCCCCCCCAAAGTGGAAGTCAACTTATGTCATATTCCAAGACTTCTGGTGAAGAATTTAGATCTCATTCCCAACATCCGTCATCAGATGATACTCATTCCCAAAGGAGATGCACTTCTAAGGTATCATACAGTGAAACAGCTCAGTTCAGAACTGAAGTACCAATGGGCAGTAGGACTTTCAATCTAACCAGCAGGGATTGGCCTGAAAACACTGAGAAGCCTAAAGTACCTAGTGCATGGTCTTCAGGTAGGTAAGCATGATGATGATGATGATGATGATGAAGTATCATCAGACTCACTAGTTGCTTTCTCTCCATCTACCAAATCTGTTTATCTTAATAAGTCAGATCTCAAAAATAGTAAAAGGGAAGGTGAAGTGAATTATATAATAAGATAAATAAATATAACACATTGCTGTGTTGATGTGTTGTGGTCTTGTAAGGAATGGGAGGTCACCATACAAGCATGATCCCTGGATAGCCCTTAAACCAGTAACCTTAACCCAGGTTCCAAAGTAGCTAAGACTCTAGCTGTTCTTCAAAAGAAGGATATGAGAAAATTTATGTAAAGAAATAAGACTGTATTTTCAAAGATTCTGGATATAATTCTTTTGACCCAGCATGATATTATCATACCACCAAAAGAAATGCAATAGTAAAAATGTATAGCATTCTAGAAGTCTAGAGAGAAGCTATTAACCAGGGGATACAGAAGATATTAAAACTAGAGGATAGAATATTGAAGAATTGTAACATGCATGTAATAAACTATCAGTACTAGTATTAAAACTGAAGGGAACCATTTGATCCTGTAGTGATTTTCACAGATTCAGTGAAGTGCTCAAGAGTGATGCTTGCCAATATCCTAGTAGGTGAACCAGTAGAAAGATCTGTGAAGGCTCAATATCTTTCCACACTCAGACCAAAAAAAGGGCATCAGCAAATTTTACTAAATGAGTAAGTCAAAGAAAAGCAGTTTTTATATGCCTGATGGCATTACTTCAATATACACGCCTGATATATGCCAGTACATATCAGTCAAAATATTGTGGCTTCATTTCTGTTATGCTGCTGCCTGCCTAGACAATATTAAAATTTTCAGAGAAAATTGGGAAGGTCATCCTCCTAAGTCTAGACAGTTTTAGCTTGTCTTTGGGCAAACAAATTAGAGGTTAACTCTGTTAAGTCTAAGATGGGCATGGAAAAAGCCACTACTCTGTTAACAGGTAATGTAACTACATTTGGGAAAGAAATCAAAACATATAAAACTGACCATTACCTATGATCAAGAAGCAAGTCATGGCATTTTTGGGCCTGGTCGGGTAGTGGAGGACATGTGGTGCTAATTTTTCCACAGTAACATGTCCTTTAACAAACCTTACTAAATACATGGTGCTAATGAAAGCTGAGCAGATAGATGAAGCAGACTTTGCTCTTGTTTTACTGCAAAACACCTTGCACACACATAGCATTCTAATCATGTCTAATTTCTCTAGAGAATTTGAGGTACAGATGAATGCCCCATGTGTAAGTATATTGTCATAAGAGACAGAAGGTGATTATCTGTGGTGCCTAAGAACTACAAGTTTATAATCAGGTGGTTTTCTAGTACCAGAGAAAAAAGTTGAATCCACAAGAAACCAAGTATGCCACAGTGGGAAAAATGCTTCTGGTCATAAAATGGGCACTGACAATGATAAGGTATTATTTTTAGGCAGGAGAATGTACATTGGTAAGTGGCCCTGATCATTTAGTTAGCTCTGAATAAACAAGGCTAAAGTATAAGGATGACATGACAGTTCTTGAGCTTATAGACTTGCAGGTTTGCTGACAAGCATCACATGGCAATGACAGTGGCTTGTCCCATCTTTATCTCCTGGTCACTGCAGTCTGTCAACCCCCTGGGTCTGAACTGGGAAAGTGAACAATGCCATAGAACAAGGGATCATCTGCTGACAGGGGAAAATATGTCAGCCTTCATTTGTTAGCATTATTGTGGTCTGAGCTTCCTGGAATTGCTGGTCCTTTAGGAGACTGAGAGGATTTGGAAGGGAATCTGAGCAAATTGTGTATAAGAGCTCACACTGTGAGCTGCAAGCCTGGAACTGGAATTCTCATCTAAAACTGAATTATTTTAACATAAAGAAGTATTACAAGTAAAATGGTCCCAAGTATATTGCTGTGAAAACTAGATCCTTATGGAGTCTTGCTGAAGTCAATAAACTATTGTGGAATTTACTGGACCATCTTGGATTTACCTAAACTCTGATATATGACACTGGGGCTGTGTGTTCATATGCTGCTTAGTATGACTGGTTTGCTAAGGATGCAGGTGGGTGTGGAGTACATAGTTAATTCAGTTTGCCTATGCAAACGGTAAAGAGTATGTGTATATTCTTGCTAAGCTTTAAATGACATTTGTAGCAGCTAATCCCTAAAAACTCTGAACTTTGAAATTTTCTGTAGTTGCCTCCTCAGCAGAACTGAGAGACTTGCAGTTTCAGTACTTAGTACAAGAAGCAATTAACAAAGAAAGAACTGTCTTTCTCATTAAGCAAATGTGATGTGAAGTTTTTTTTTTTCTGCTTGTTTTATGAGTTAAGAAACCCAGTATTTAAGCTCTGGTTTAGTTTTCTTTCTCCCAAAAAGGTTTCCTCTGTATTAGCAAACAATAGGCAAACTTGTCACACATGTAAGGGTCTGAATAGGTGGTAAATAATGCTTTCATTGTTATATTCAAAAATTAAATACAGCACCTTAAGGTACAGTTTATTCTAAGCAAAGAAAAAGACAAGCAATCCTGCAACAAAACCAAAAAAATATTTCTGAAATATGTTTTTTCCTAAATTCTGAAGAAGCATGACAAAAGCAATGTTATGGTGGTCATACATATATGCTTATGGTACTGATCAAGCTTTAAATATGGATAGAATTTAGAAGATTCGGTATTAATGGTGCCTTGCATAGCTACCACCTTAGTCATTTGTAAGTGTTGGATAATAATACCTAAAAGCTCTGCTGAAGGGCATGATAACTGCCATTACTATCATGTTTTTCCAGCTGACCACAGCATAATATTTATGTGTACAAATTTGATATGAAAGCATTGTTTTGGACAGGGATTGTACTCCTTTCATCCAATGTGAGGACTCAGCATCTGCACCCATAGTCTCTGGTTTGCCATTTTTTTTCCTTTTTTTTGTTAATGAAAAATAAATTGAAGACTAGCTACATCAGAATTAAAAAATAATAATAATATGTAGTGTAAACTTCTTCTGGGATGAGAAGAGATGAGTAACAACTGAAGAACTGAGAAGAATTGAAGAGAGTATGCAATAGGGTGGTATACTGAAGGGAATTACAGGCTTATGTACATCAATTCCAAGGTAGTGCAAGGCATACCTCCGGATTCAGCAAGCCCTGCACGGTGTGCAGGAACAGTGCAGGAGCTCCTGGAGGCAATATGGCCACAGTGCGATCCAGGAATAAGCTGCAGAAACGTGCACGAGCGCTCCTGCACTATTCCTGCATGGACACAGCTCCTGTATGCAAATTACTCCATTTGCAGGAGAAAACCATGCAAATGAGATGAATTTGCTATCCAGGAAGCTGTCAGCCAGCCACGCAGGACTAGTGTAATGTGCAGAAGTGTACTCGGTTAGTAACCGAGTACATTTCTGCAAATTACTTGGCAGCTCCAAATCAAGTGTGTATATTATGTGGAAGCCATGCCAATGGCCAAATATATGGCTATTGACATGGAAAATAATTGCAAAAAATAAAAAAATAACTTTTATTTTTTTAGCCGATTTCGGCTGTTTAAGCATAGGGCAGCGGCCTGCAAATGGGATCGGGCCGAAAATATAAAAATAACCAGAAATAAGCATTCTAACCAAAATCACTATTTTGCCATTATACTCAATGGCAGACAGAAGACAACATGGCCAGTGAATAGTGGTTGCTAAGGGGGGAGGCTCAGTGTGGGACCTGTAACTATACATTAGCAGGCAATCCTATGCAAATGAGGGGAATAATACTGGATCCAAGATTTCCCCTCAATGCTAGTCAGCACCCAACAGTGTAAGTGCAGAAATAGCATGGTTCAAGCCTAAGAGTTAGCTGACATCATAGGGGGGTTTGTTAGGCATACTGTATGCGGATTGGAGCCTGTGGCTCGGGTTTGCCCTTAGCTTAACAGAGCTAAGCAAGGGGGTGTGTCTGAGACTGCCTAACACTCTTTACATTGCCTAACCAGGTGTATGCACTGCGCACCGAGTTTTAAATGGAAAAAAAAAGTAAACCAGGAAATAGCAGCTCTGTTTACATCTGAGCACTGTGTTTGCTCGGCGTTCTCCCGAGCTTAAACAGGATGGCAATGGGAAGGGAAAACAGCAGTAGGAAGATATTCAAGGAGAACTAGCATAGTTGACAGGTGAAATGTATCAAAATCAGCCAATTACACAGGCAGCAGCCTAGCCCAGAACATTACTATAAACTATGCAAACACCTTTCCCTCTGTTTTTTTCCCCACATACTCTACACCACTGGTGTATACAAGCGGGGAAATTTTAACAAACAAAAACAACAAAATGATAGGGGCTGCAGCAGTTATCATACATCAACATGTGGAAAAGGCTGAAGGTGGTGAGGATGAGAATGCTGTTGACCAACCCACAGTGAGGAGACAGAGAAGAATGTAGAGACCCAGGGTAACCTAACAGGGGCTACATGAGCTGGTGACAGTGGAGTGCTATAGGGTGGACAGGGACCTCCTGCAGCAAATTGTTGAGCTGTGCCAGCCACACCTGACACACAGAACTAACAGAGGGGAGCCCATCCCAGTGGATACCAAGGTATGTGTAGGCCTAAGAATACTAGCCACAGGTACCTTCCAAAGGCCAACTGGGGGATATCATGGGGATTTCACAGGCATCAGCATCCAGGGTACTCCACCTGTTCCTGGATGCCATGTCAGCGCATACCGGTAGCACGTATATTTCCCCAACACCCGTGAGGCATTGGCCAGCAATATATGTCTCTTCCACCAAATAGCAGGATACCCTGAGGTAGTGGGTGCTATACACTGCACACACATATGCATCAAAGCATGACCTGGTGAGCAGGGTAGGGTCTACATCAACCGCAAGGGCTTCCCCACCATCAACTGCCAGGTCATGTGCAATGCCCAGAGCATTATAATGAATGTGTGTGCTTACTGCCTTGGAAGCTATCATGACTCCCGCATCTGGCATCTGACGCAGCTGTACCTGAGATTTGCCAGTGGGGACATCCCTTACAGTCATCTAGTGGGAGATGCTGGTTACACACTGGAGCCGTGCCTGATGACACTCATCAGAAATGCACACACACATGAACAAGAACTCCATAATGAAGCACACGCACAGACCAGAATTATAATAGAGCGTGTGTGGGATGCTCAAGTCATGGTTCTGGTGTCTGGACACATCCGGTGGAGCCTTGCAGTATTCACCAGCTACATGTATTCAAATTGTCATCGTATGTGCCATGCTACACAATGTGATCCTGCAGAAACAGCTGCAGCAGGAACAGCATGGGGCAGGGTCACACAGCCCCCCCACCATTGCCAAGGCTTGCACAGGCACAGAGTGACTCAGAGGAGGAACAACCTGAGCCTGCTCCAGTAGGCAGAAGGAGGCATGCCCAGTATGCCCTGGCCTTGGCAAAGAGGGAACACATAGCACATACACTGACACAGTAGGGACCCAGGGAATGACACCTCTCTCTGACTCGCACATACAGTAAAAGGGATGCCAAAAATTACACTACCTGTGCTCAACCATGTATAGGCAGTGTACTATGTGCATCCAACATAGGCAGCCCTCCAGCACCATCCTCAATATTGGCACAGCCACAAGGTAGGTCACTCTTCCTACCAATTGCTGAATGGAGTAGTACGTGTTGTTACTTGTATCTATGGTATGGATGTGAGCATACAAGGGAATCAGGTGGCTGAATGGGATGCCAGCAGATAGTAGACACCTATAGTGACAGAGTGAGATCTGTAACAAATACTGGTGTCACCATAGTAGCCAGTACTACACATGGTGACAAAACCTACTGCAGGAAATGTGCTGGGCCACATGTGTGCCCATATGACACACACATGTCAGTCAGGGAGGTTCACATACCCAACAACAGTCTCAGCCAGCAGGAAAGGTGTAGACAAACACAAACAAAGTCTGTGCTAAGGCCTCTGAATGATGGCTATGGGTAATCCCCCCCAGCCTACACAGACAGATTACAACAGATCAGGCAGTGGGATGTTAGTTCTGTAGGATAAGAAGTCAGAAACTGATATGTAGGTCAATCAAACCAAAGACCTGTAGTGCACTGATATGCCTGTAGTCAGCATGATAGGTTAGAATACAGAATGAAATGGAGTACCTGACATACCAGTACAGTCATAGCAAATGTGTACAAGTGTCAGTTGTGCTCCGCCCCAATCCTTTGTAGAAACAGAGTAACAGTCTGGTGTGCTCCCCCATCCGATGTAGACACGTAGTAACAGTCAGATGTGCCCCCCAATCCTATGTAGAAATGTAGTAACAGTCTGGTGTGCCCCCCAATCCATTGTAGACACGTAGTAACAGTAAGGTGTGCCCCCCAATCCTATGTAGAAATGTAGTAACAGTCAGGTGAGCCCCCCCATTCCTTTGTAGACACGTAGTAACACACAGGTGTGCCCCCCAATCCTATGTAGAAATGTAAAAGTCAGGTGTGCCCCCCCAATCCTATGTAGGAATGTAGTAACAGTCAGGTGTGCCCCCCATTCCTATGTAGACACCTAGTGACACACAGTTGTGTCCCCCCACAATCCTATGTAGAAATGTAGTAACAGTCAGGTGTGCCCCCCCATTCCTATGTAGACACATAGTAATACACAGGTGTGCCCCCCATTCCTATGTAGAAATGTAGTAACACACAGGTGTGCCCCCCCAATCCTATATCTAAATGTAGTAACATGTATGTGTAGGTATAATAACAGTTGAGCATCGATTACCTGAGCTGGCCAAGGTAGCAGGATAGATTGTAGCATGTGTACAATATGCAGGTCTGTGTGTGTTGTATATTGTGTGAGAGTGGTCAGTATGTATGCATGGTTAGGTTTGTTCTGATGGCCATTGCCTAGTACTGCTGATGACAGGGCCAAGTCCTCACAACTGCAGTGCCAAACACAATGATTCCCAGTATAACACATTTTAGCAGTAAGCCACTGTAAATGTTTGGAAGTAATATGTGTCACCATCTGAAAGATGGACATGGCATGACTGTCAGGCCAGATATACAAGCAGTACACAGGGGGAAGTACCCCAGACAGACACTGTATAATATGTAACTGTCAAATGGGCACACCCTTGGAATTGTACATACAGGTTTGCAGTACATTATCTGGGCTTGTAGTAGGGAATACCAATGTGGTCTGGCCAAACACTGGCAGACCACAAAGGTCATAGGAATGATGTACTGAGAAACAGCTGATGTCCCTGCACAAGCCAGCATAGGTGGAATGCTCCATGCTTATCTGTGAGTCAGATGCAAGTAGTGTCTATAGCACACATGCACCTAGCTCACCCAGCCCCCACCCACAGGTACCTCTCTGGTCTTATCCCTGCTGTTGGGAATGAGTACAGTATGACCCCCACCTGTGTATGGCAATAGTAAAAGAATGCAGCATGCAGAGTAGGTGTCTCATGCAGGTGTGTCCCTAGCTGTAAGCAGCACCCTGCCAGCATCCACACCACTGGATCAATACTGACAGAAAGTATTGGCATGAACACCTAGCACACTTCCCCTGTCACCCCAGGGGAATATACTGTATTGCAGTCTGGGACTGTAGGACTGACAGAATGCAATGGCCTGCTACAGCTGGCTTGCATTACTACCAAATGGCCTGTGTCTCACCCGTACTGACAATGTATTTTATGTCATGGACTCCCTAATAACAACATAACACAGTTCACAGAACCAATATGCAAGGCCATGTGGACAAACCACAGTAACATGTCCACCATGTCCTACTGCATGAACTGTGGACCAACACCAATTTACTGCTGTGATGAGGTGATAACTATAGGGAAAATATCAGAGAATGTTCACATAATGTATGGAAGAGGATAGAATAATAGGGAGGAGTGGGAGTATGGGCAGCATGGAGTGTGTGAAGTCCGAAACACATCCGTGTGCACATACTATCCCTGGCTGCAAACACAAGAATAGATGGCTACAAACCTGCTTGTAAACCACAATGTGTAGGGGTAATGTCCTGACTTATGACCCCTGACTCTGGGTAACCTGTGTGAATCTGTATATCTGTGAGGTATTGCCACAGCAAGATACGGCCTTACTGTCACGTCGATAGATGTACAAGTATGGGATCCTCTGCCACCACTGTATGAAGAGGCTGAACCAGTTACACAGACCCAGCAGCAAGTGTCTGCAGCTCCCCCTCCAGAATGGCATGAGTTTGTAAGAATATAGGTTCATAGGTTCATAGTTCATAGATTCATAGTTTAGTACTAAGCTAACTGCCCTTGCGAGCCATTTTAAGCCTAGCCAATTATCCCTTGTGAGACTCGAATCCTGCACCTTGTGTTTGTAAGGCAAACACCTTAGCCATTAAGCCACCCTCCCACCCTCTAGGTGATTGACCACAATACTGGACACAGCTGCATTCAAACCTGTGTTCTGTAGGACATCACTGCGAGAAAAGATGTATATCTGACAGTACTTGACATAAAACATCACAATGTATAACAGTACACATATCTGAATATCTCTGCTAACACCAGGACCATGTAGCAGAAGCAGCACAGACACAATTACCTACAGTAACCCACTATCCTTTGCCCATTTTGACCCCATATTGTCAACTGATCTACAGATATCCTGCAGATACAGTTTGCTAGCTGTAGGTGTAGAACACAAAAGTCTGCACTGGAGTACAATCTACCTGGAATGGTTTCACACATTCCATACAGAAGGTCATACTGGGCATGCTCCCACACTTAGAGAAATGAAGGCAATGTCAGACAACAAAATACTGAAATGTCATACTAGGCATGCTCACACACTTAAAGAAATGAAGCCCATGTCTGGCAACAACAGTGGACCATACATATCTGACAGTTGCAGATGTTAGTGCATACACTCCTCAGTATACACCAGTCAGGCTTTGCACACACACATTGGATAGGAATACACACATATATCCAAGGACAACACACTATAATATGCCAAAAGTACACATACATAGATGTGTGGAAGAGAGTGACAGTGACAAAGAGCCTTCCATCATGAGGCCTGTCCCACCCAGCACACAGCCAAGTGGCTACAACCACATGTTGTGTAAATGTCACGCGCCATAGACATTTGCCTCTGGAATTCCTCAGCATTATAGACTCTGTGGTGCTAGTGCTATCTGTGCAACATGACTGCACAAGGTAATAGCCATCTGGCAGTTGTATATATGTACCTGTAGAATATAAATCGGTGTGTGCCTGAGTGTGGTGTGTCTGCCTCTAGATGAATGGGTTATGGCCCATATACGCACACTACTCTCCCCATTGCCCTACTATGGCAAGCTTGCCAATGCCATTCACTTTGATATACACCTTTGGGGAAGGAATAGCCATGTAATCTCCCTGGTGCATCCTATAACTCTGCAATGCTGTAGTGTGATAAACTAGTTAGGTAGGAGTTCTAATCCCAGATGTGGCAAATGTGTGTTTGTTTGTCTGTTTAGGGATCGATGCTTTTTAGGCTAGTCACACTCACAACAATTTCAAATGTCCTACTTTGGCATGCCTGCTGATGTCATTCACTTTAAAATACACCTTTGGGGAAGGAGTAGCCCAGTACATTCCATGACATGTCCTATAACTGCATAATGCTGTATTGTGCTAAACTAATTAGGTAGGAGTTCTATTCAAGACATGGCAAGTGTGGATGTTTGTGTCTGTGTTAGTTTGCCTGTGTAGACAGCAATGCTTTTGAGGCCATTCACAGTCATTACAACATCCAGTGCCCTTCTTTGGCAAACCTGCTGATGTCATTCACTTTGAAATACACCTTTGGGGAAGGAGTAATGCAGTAATATCTGTGGTGCACCCTATAACTGCATAATGCTGTAGTGTGATAAACTAATTAGTTAGGAGTTCTATTCCCAGACATGGCAAGTATGGACATTTGTGTGTATGTTTGTCTGTGTAGGGAGCAATACTTTTGAGGCCATGTGCATTTACTATAACCTCCATTGCCCTACTCTGGCAAGCCTGCTGATTTCATTCACTTTGAACTACACCTTTGGGGAAGGAATAGTCTAGTAATCTCTGTGACGCGTCCTATAATTGCGTAATGCTGTAGTGTGATAAACTAGTTAGGTAGGAGTTCTAATCCCAAATGTGTTAACTGTGTGTGTATTTGTTTGTGTAGGGAATCAATGCTTTTTAGGCTAGTCACACTCACTACAATTTTAAATGCCTTACTTTGGCATGCCTGCTGATATCATTGACTTTGGAATACACCTTTGGTTAAAGAATAACCCAGTAATCTCTGTGGCATGTCCTATAACACCATAATGCTGTACTGTGATATACTAGCCCGGTAGGGTTCTATTCCCAGACATGGCAAGTGTGGATGTTTGTGTGTTTGTTACCCTATGTAGAGAGCAATGCTTTTGATGCCATTCACAGTCAATACAAACCCCATTGCCCTACTTTGGCAAGCCTGCTGATGTCATTCATTTTGAAATACACCTTTGGGGAAGGAGTAGTCCACTAATCTCCATGGTGTGTCCTGTAATAGTGTACTGCTATAGTGTAATATACTAGTTTGGTAGAGGTTCTATTCCCAGACATGGCAGGTGTGGATGTTTGTGTGTGTGTGTTTTTTCCCCTGTGTAGAGAGCAAGGCTTTTGAGGCCATTCACAGTCAATACAACCTCCATTGTCCTACCCTACTTTGGCAAGTCTGCTGTCATTCATTTTGAAATACACCTTTGGAGAAGGAGTAGTCCAGTAATCTCCGTGGTGCATCCTATAACAGTGTAATGCTGTATGTTGTGTGATGTACTATTTCTGTAGGAGTTCTATTCTCACATATGGAAAGTGTGTTTGTTTGTCTGTATGTGTAGGGAGCAATGCTTTTGAGGCCATTCACAGCCAATTCAACCTCCATTGGCCTACTTCGGCAAGCCTGCTGATGTCATTCATTTTGAAATATACCTTTGGGGAAGGAGTAATCCAGTAGTCTCCATGGCATGTCCTATAATTGCATAATGCTGCAGTGTGATAAATTAGTTAGGCAGGTGTTCTATTCCCAGACACGGCAAGTGTGGATGTTTTTGTGTTAGTTTGCCTGTGTAGGGAGCAATGCTTTTGAGGCCATACACAGTCACTACAACCTCCAGTGCACTTCTTTGGCAAGCCTGCTGATGTCATTCACTTTGAAATACACCTTTGGGGAAAAAGTAGCCCAGTAATCTGTGTGTGCACCCTATAACTGTGTAATGCTATATTGTGATAAACTAGTTAGGTAGGAGTTCTATTCTCAGACATGGCAAGTGTAGATGTTTGTTTGCCTGTGTAGAGAGCAATGCTTTTGAGGCCATGCACATTCCCTACAACCTCCATTGCCCTACTCTAGCAAGCCTGCTGATGTCATTCACTTTGAACTACAGCTTTGGGGAAAGAGTAGGCTAGTAATTTCTGTGGCTCGTCCTATAATTGAGTAATGATGTAGTGTGATAAACTAGTTAGGTAGGAGTTCTAATCCCAGATGTAACAACTGTGTGTGTGCGTTTGTCTGTGTAGAGATCAATGCTTTTTAGGCTAGTCACACTCACTACAATTTCAAATGCCCTACTTTGGCATGCCTGCTGATGTCATTCACTTTGAAATACACCTTTGGGAAAGGAGTAGTCCTGTAATCTCTGTGGTGCATCTTATAACTGCATAATGTTGTAATGTGAAAAACTACTTAGGTAGGAGTTCTGTTCCCAGACATGGCAAGTGTGGATGTTTGTGTTTGTGTAGGAAGCAATGCTTTTGAGGCCATGCACATTCACTACAACCTCCATTGTCCTACTTTGGCAAGCCTGCTGATGTCATTCACTTTGAAATACACATTTGGGGAAGGAGTAGTTCAGTAATCTTTGTGGTGTGTCCTATAACAGCGTAATACTATAGTGTGATATACTAGCCTGGTAGGGGTTCTATTCCCAGACATGTCAAGTGTGGATTTTTGTGTGCGTGTGTGCATTTGTTCTTCTGTGTAGAGAGCAATGCTTTTGAGGCCATTCACAGTCAATACAAACTCCATTGCTCTACTTTGGCAAGTCTGCTGAGGTCATTCATTTTGAAATACACCTTTGGGGAAGGAGTAGTCCAGTAATCTTCATGGCACATCCTATAACTGCATAATGCTGTTGTGTGATAAATTAGTTAGGCAGGAATTCTATTTCCAGACATGGCAAGTGTGGGTGTTTGTGTGTGTGTTTGTCTGTGGAGGGAGCAATGCTTTTGAGGCCATTCACAGTCAATACAACCTCCATTGCCCTTCTTTGGCAAGTCTGCTGATGTCATTTACCTTGAAATGTACCTTTGGGGAAGGAGTACCCCAGTACTTTTTGTGGTGCGTGCTATAACTGACTAATACTGTAGCGTGATGTACTAGTTATGTAGGAGTTCCAATCCCAGACATGGCAACTGTGGGACTTGGTGAGTGTGGGTATGTCTGTGTTTGTCATTTGTATCCTTTGTGGTGGTGGCTATGAGTGTGTAACAACTGGACTCATTGTGGAGCGGGTTTTGCAAATTTCTTATATGGTTGGCCTATTATATGTCACAGTGTCCACCTTACAAGAATAACAGATGTCAAACAGCAGAGAGGCTGGAGTTGCCAATCCATACCCCTACATGTGACATCAAGGCCTGGTAAACAAATTAGGCAACCCTTGTATTACCCAGAAAACACTCTCAACCCATGTTTCATACACAAACATACTCGCCTAGGCAACAACCACTCTGTTGGTAGTACCCTGCATATTGCCAACAGATAGTAACCATGGTGTGATTGCAGCAGACTACAGAGGGCATGGCACCCTGTCCCATCCCTACAATAGGCACATAATTGCAGACAGTGCACCTTCACTATTTTCCCCACTGGATGCCTGCAACAACTGTAGTGCCATCAAATGTGACCCACAAAGAATATACCATGCCTTAAACACATGCCCTGTATGGACAGATGCCACTGACACCAGGAAATACCTGTATCATGCTGTCAATGCAGGTGCAGGGTCAACCTGGTATCCATTGCCAGTTCCCACCACATGAGGCCAGGACTGGCACATCTGATGGTAGCAATATGTGTACACAACATGGCCCAGACACCCCAGGTACAGTTCCACATGTCACTGTACATGCATGTGGGACATGTGCACATCCCAGACACAATCCATGTCATGGACTACAGAACACATACATGGCAAGCATTGCACAGCATACACAATAGTAACCCAGATGTCTGGATGGTGAATATAATACCCACCTGTGTAGGCCAATACAAACACTACACCCCTGAGCCACACTGTAGACTATTGTCATGTGGCCTGATGCCAAGGTATACCCTTCATCTAGCCTTGTACATTCTTCTGGCACAGTCAACCACTACACACCTGTGAAGTAATGCACCCATGCATGTCAGTACTGGCACCCTGTGTCTGTGTGTGTGCAGTATAATGATTTCGACCCCATTCACACTGACTACAACTCCCATTGGCCTACTGAAGCATGCTGTCTGATGTCAGACACCTTCACATACCATTTGCCATTATATCATCTGGATAACCCCTGTGGTGCATGTGATACTTGCATATTACTGTATTGTGGTACACTAGCTAAAACGGAAGTCTATTTCTGACCCTGCCAACTGTTAATGTGTGTGAGTCCCTGAGAGAGTGTGGCTGTGTTGACATTGACACCTGTTCATGTGGACAAGCATGTGTACTACACCTACCTTATCGCTCCTATATCACTGTTGCAGATGTCACTCACCATCAGATATACCTTTGGACAGCTCCCCAACATGTAAGCTATGTGGTGCATGCAATAACTGCATAGACATGTGATATTCATACATAGTCAGTCGGGGATTTGAAACCTTGTACTGTTAAGTGCGTGACACAAACATGCTTAGGTTTTACTTTCCCACCCCCTCCCTGACTTACTTTGTCTCTGTCTGTCTCTCTCACTCCCTCTCTAGTGGATGTGGAGAAGTACACCTGCTTTGCTTAGGCAGCAGCTTGTGTTTTGTAAGTGATGTTCATGATCGGCTGATGGCCTCTGTATGAATTGCAGTTCCCCTCTAGCTGATTGCATGTGGAACAGCTGTGGTAACATTCCCATAGCCAGTTGTATGGAAACACACTCCAATATCTAGGAAGATTATGTGGGTTTTGGCCCTTTTCATTCACTGTGAGCAAGACCTCATGTTGGTGCTTGGCAAACAGCAATACAGATGGTATTGGGATTTACCTCTAACAACAAACGCTGTGGAGACAGGCCAAAAAACAGGAGGGGGATGTGCCAGACATGACTACAGAATGTTAGTGTTGCTCTTCTGCATTTGGAGTAATGTTGGTTTAACAGGGTGTGTGTGGATATGGCTGGTCTACATGATTTAATACCTGTCATGACAGTGTTATGTGTTTGAGGAAACCCCCACCTGTAGGGTTATCTGCAGACTGGGCAGTGTTTGGAGTCTTATGTTTCTTGTGTTACTCACAGATCACCTATCTTAGAACTGTAGAAGCATAGTCTGAGGATTGCAGACAGTACATGGTGACAGCCATGAGAGTTACTGACTTCATATTCCTCATAGGACATATGTCACAACAAACCCTGTTACGACAGTAAGTGTATGAGGGTATCACAGCAACATGCCAATATTGGTCCAGTGTTTGTGGTGCCAGCCACAGGTCTGTCAACCATTGTACATATGTCATGCAGTAAGAGGTACATATGTTCTTTACACCATTATTTATTGACATCATACCTGATAACAAGCCAATCAGATATTAGACTGCTAGACATGTTATGTATAGTAGGGGTGATTTCTGAGGACATAACATTGGCATTCTGTGGGTGTGTGTACAGTACTGGGGTCTGTGTACTTATGGTGATTGTCGACAGTATGTGTATTGCGCATACGTACCTTGGCCTATGCACAGACTGTGGTAGATACTATTGTTCTTGTTCCTGTTCTATCTGATGTTACATGCTGCTTCAGTGTATGGTACCTATCAGCTCACATGTCTGTAGGGCCAAACACACACGTGTCCCATACCACAGACAGGCATTGGACCACACTGTGTCATGACCCAGTTTATGTAGGGTTAGTGTGTGAGTAGCACATATGAGGATGGTGTTTATCAGACAGTCCATACAGTGTCATATTAAGCTTGCGTAGAGTATATGGCTGTGGCTGTGTTCACATTGGTTGTGGGTATGCACTTTCTCACAGGTGTCTGTTACTCTTTGCTGTGACATGAGTGTAGAGCCTGCTATATTTGCAGGTACATGTGTATTCCCCCATGCAAAATGTTGTCCAGTGTTGTGACAGTCTGCCTGTAGTTTGCACAGTGCTTTGTTACATGCCTAGCAGTTTAGCGTAATTACCCAATGTGCTGTTATGCCCAGGTATTTGCAAGACATACTGCTGCCAGGCCACCATCACTTTTGTGTATTTCTGACAAAGCAGTGGGATTCTGTACAGATGTATGTCAATAACTACTGGGTAGTATGTGGCCATGTGACCTCTGCACCACCAGGTATTATGTGTCAGACAGACTGGCGTGTGTGAATGCATAAACGGTGTGGGCATATGTAGTCCAGTATTTACGTGATATACCCATGTACACGGCTGTTAACATCCACATTGTCAGGAGTGGTCCACATGTCTTACATGAAGGGGCTCTGTGTACACCTCTGGACTGACCACAGAGTGCCAGACTGTCCACATATATTGGTCATATATCTGCTGTAGTCCACAGGATCATTATTGTGCTAGCAGTGGTACTGTACTATGATGATCTTAGGATATCTGTCTGTAACCAATGGAATACATGTCAAAAGCAGATGTGACCTCCCACACACAGCATGTCTGTTAAGACAACTTCTGTTACGGTAGCAACAGTCTACATATGTACCTGCAATGCATACATGACATCCCCTTGCACTAAGAGGTTGGGACTATTGGTGCTGAGGTAGAACTCCACTGCATGTTCTGGACATATGGTAAACATATATATGTGTATATATATATATATATATATATATATATATATATATATATATATATGTAATTTATATATATATATATATATATATATATATATATATGTATACATATATAGATATATACATATCTACATACATATATGGATATATATATATATATATATATATATATATATATGTGCATATATATATATATATATATATATATATATATATATATATATATATATATATATATATACACAGAGAAATCTATAAATGAGCATATATATGATGCACTATACAGATGTGTAGAAATACATATATATGAATATATATGTGTACGTACATGTAGACATATATCTACATATGTATATGTATATATCCATATCCTTGTCATGTGTAAACATTACGGTTGTGTATACCTTCCCAGATGTATCACACCGTATGTATCTGATATGTGTATATTTAGATATAACAACATATGTGATGTAACAGTAATATCACTAACAAGTACTACACAATTGTGGAAGTCACACTTGTTCAATACTATTTAATATGTGTACTGACAGAAAGAGTGGAAAAACAACAACTGTCTTCACAGCTGTCATGACGTAGTGGTTAACTGTTGTGACTATAGTGTACAGAGTCCTGGGTTCAAGGGCTGTTTATTTTGGTGCTGAGCAGAACAAAGGCTGTTGGATACAGAGTGGTTAAGGCAGTTTTGAGCAGCTTTAAGTGCATTTGCACAGGTTTGCATGAAGTTAAGCAGTGCTTACATACGTTTAGACATAAGGACGTTTACACCGTTTAGGCTTCACTTACCAGTGCGCAAATGTGCTCAGCTGTTATATTGCAGCAATGCTGACACCTGTGAAGCATGGCTCAGCCCTGGTTACCAGTGCTTACATCCCAGTCTGATAACATAGCAGGATAATGACATCTGTAATAAGTGTATGCAATGCCTTGTACAAAACATGCGTCTATGTGCCGTCATTACAGTAGCAAGGGGTGTGAGTGCCATGTCTGGGGCATTCAAGTATATAAGACCTTTGCATCACTCTTATCCATGTGAATGTGTTACATACAAGGGTAGTAACCCAGGTAACATGCCGTCACACTGGAATGTAGTTTATCATCCCGTTACTAGTGCTGATAGTGCTTTCCCAGAAAAGAGTAGATTGCTAAATGTAGTACTGGCAACAAGCACCCCTGCAGGCATAGCTGGACTCTAAGGCCTCACTGTCATGTTCCTGGTATGTGAGCTGTGTCACAGTATATATCTCCTACTGGATAATGATCTGACATGTGGAAAGTAACTGTAGACTACTGTCTGTACAGCACATGTCAGTGAGGGCTTTTAACATGTAGTAATGGCATACATATTGTTGTCAGATGCCTGTCGACACATTCATCCCACTGCATAACTAGTTGTCAAGATGATTTCTGTCAGTCCCTGTACAGATGGGCAGATGGCAGGTATCCAGCTTGGATACGTATAGGCAACCTATACTTGACTCACACTGACATGTCTGCCCAGCTGTGTTATAACTAGCACAGATAGGACACAACACCCTGTACGCACCACATGCCACTGGTACCTCCACTACACTAACCAAAGTCAAAAGAACGTGGTTGGGTACAGGTCTCCATCACAGACACTAACCTTGTGTTGTAATGGGTCTACTTCATAAGATCGATAGACCATTTCATCGACATTCATTTGGTCGACAGCTCATTTGGTCGAGAACCAGTATTCAAGGCAAAAACCGGAGAATTGCCCCTTCCCCAATATTGTTCAACCCTGGAGTTGATATATATAGTTAGGGGGTGTGTGGGGGGCACAGCTTATTTCTGTTTCAAACATGAAAATACAACAAAAACTACACATTTTAAATGAAAATAGGTGGGGGGCTTCACCCCCCACACCTCCAATGTGAGGGGCTGTGCCCCCCATACCCCCCTAACTATATATATCAACTCCAAGGTCGCACAACATTGGGGAGGGGGGCAATTCCCCATTAAGTGCCTGGAATACTGGTTGTCGACCAAATGAGCTGTCAACCAAATGAATGTCGATCAAATGGTCTGTTGATCTTATGAAGTAGACCCGTTGTAATATATGTTGTATACATGTCTACTGGATCACCTCAGTGGCCATTTGCAGGAGGCACCCAGTGGATTGGCTGATGCATGTCACTCTCATCCTGAGGGTCACCACAGTGGTGTCTGTCCATAGATTATCTGCTGGCACATGGCAGGTGGCATGATACCACTGTACACACATAGGTTCATAGGTTCATAGGTTGGTACTGGGCTATCTGCCCAAAGGCATATATTAGCCCAGCCACATTGTGCGGTATTCACCGCCCCTTTAGTAGTTCCCTAGACCCTTGTACTAGCAGCTAGTACCCTTGACCCCTATCTAGTAGTGCTGTTGGTGTGATCCCCGGTGTGAACTTTCTGTTACCCATCCATTCATCAAGGTTCCTCTTGAAGAGTGATAGTGAGGTGCTCTGTCTTATGTAGATCAGGACCCTGTTCCATAGTAAGGGAAGTCTCTGCAAAGGGAATCCATCCCTCCAGCATGTTCTATTCATTGTTGTGTTGAGGTTTATAACCCTAGAGCGTGTAGCTCAAGTAGATTTGGTTTTGCTAAGATGGAGCATGTTCAACAATTCTGGGTTGGACATGGCTCTGTACGTTAGACAGAGATCGCCTCTGAGAAAGCGGTATGCAACAGAGAACAGTCTTAGCTTTTTCAATCGTGCTGCATAGGGCAACTGTTTGAGGCCAGTAATCCTCTTGGTTAGGTACCTTTGTGGTGTCTCCAGCTGATGGAGATGTCTAGCCAGGTACATTCCAATTGGCGCATTGTACTCAATAATGGGTCTGATGAGGGAAGAGTAGAGGGGCATTATTACATCCTTAGATCTTGATGCGAACCCTTTTGTGATTAGATGGGTCACATAGAAGGATTTTCTAACCACTTTGGCAACATGGTTATCAAAGGAAAGCTGGCTATCTACTTGGGTCCCTAGATCCCTTATTTCTTCTTCAGATTTTAGGGAATTACCTCTTATGTTCTAGTTTGCGGGTACTCTGTTTTTTCCAAAGGGGATTACTACGCATTTGTTTGCATTTATCTTGAGACCATGGCTTTGATACCATACATCAGTCTCATTTAGGCCCTTCTGGAGGATCTCCATGTCAGCCAGAGACTCTATTATAGCACCCAGTTTGCAGTCGTCCGCAAACTTAGTCAGCCACAGCCCTTCCGTGCTTGCCTGTACTTCTGAGAAGTATATGCCAAACAGGAGGGGCCCCAGGACAGAGCCCTGAGGCACATCACTCATTACTGGTCTGGATTTGGACATAGATCCCGCTAGTCTTACTTTATGGGATCTGTCTGAGAGCCAGTTTGCGATCCATTTTGTGACGTAAGGGTTTATGCCCAGGCTGGTGAGCTTATCAATAATACCTGAATGGGGAATAGTGTCAAATGCTTTAGCAAGGTCAAGGTAAGCCCCTACACTTCCCATCTCTCCATGGACAATAGCCAGGTACATACCTATGACCACCTGCAGTGATGCACCCCAGTGCTAACAAATATGTGCGTGTGCATTATTGAGGATATCAGTGTCTGTGTGTTAGTACACCTGTCATTGGGAATACCATGAGGACCTTCACACCCACCGCAACACCCATTGCCATAGTAAGATGTGGCTGCTGCTGTACTGGACATTACATGTACCCTGTTACTTTCCTCTCCCTAACGGCTACATGAGCCTTGCAGTACCAGT
Source organism: Protopterus annectens (assembly GCF_019279795.1). Taxonomy (NCBI): domain Eukaryota; kingdom Metazoa; phylum Chordata; order Ceratodontiformes; family Protopteridae; genus Protopterus; species Protopterus annectens. The sequence continues at coordinate 199,950,080 of NC_056740.1, forward strand.
AAAACAGTGTTGTATAAATGGGTTAATAGGCATGGGATACCCTTTGAGTTCTGGTAGTGTGTGTATGCGTGCATGTCTATATATCTGTAGGGTACAGCATTCCGAGGCCACATACTCCTATTACAATATGTATTACCACACAGTATTATGGATAGTGATGTTGTTGCCCATAGGTGAGGCATGATAATGCATCACCCTACTATGCTTGTGGCATGTGCATTAGATTCATATCCCTGTAGTACCACTGTTGGGATGGACAATGGGTTGTATCGCAGTCGTGGGAAATGTGTGATGGTGGGTATGTCAGAGTGTCATCATGGGTTCCAGTGTGTGAAATATCTACTGTGGGGTGTGGGTGCTGTGTATGCTGTCATTACACCATGGTACCCTACATACATGCCCCATGTATGGTGACCACTGTCACCATCAACCATGCAGGTAACTGATACCACAATCCAGCCCAGTTATGCATGTGCTGTGTGCAGCCTACCTGTAATACACTGGACACACTGACATGCTAGCACCGATAGGCCCAGGTCTCTGAGATGTGTGTCTGCCTATTATGTGTCTGTTAATGTGTATATGATGGTGTGTCACACTATGTATTGTCCATATACAACCATTACATCCCCCATTACCATACTGTACATGTCTGCAGATGTTCTGCATGTAACATGTAACCTGGTACACACCTCACCCTAAATGCTGTGTGGTGTGTTCAATGAAAGCCACACACATAAGTAGCACTACATACCTAGGTAGGTGTCTAGTCCCAGTGTTGCCAAGTAAGAGTGTACGTGTATGTGGATGGATCTACATTAGGTTGCTGATTATACATGTTCCAGTAGGTCACCTGTCCATGTGGCACAGGCAGTAACTGTTATACAGACCTGTGACGTGTTCAACTGTATCCAGGATATGTCACAGCCATGGTGTCACCACAGTGCCATACCCTTTGTGGAATATGACTGCAGACCATCCTCCTGCTGACACATGTATGCCTATGACACAAATGGATAAAATTATGAAGACCACAATCACGCAGTGTTACTAACGGCTATAATGTGTCATGGCTGAACAGCTACACTACCTGACATGTATGCATTAAACATTACTACTGACAACATGTTATACAGCAGTACACTGGTACACTGTAGTACAGTCACCGTATGCATCAAAACCATATTAGCCTGCCCCTGCATCGATGTTATGGATGACAGGGATGTGGCACAGGTATCATCATATGCACAGGGTGTGTTGTTGGCTTGTCAGAGACTGAGGATGGGCCATATGTTTGACACCATGTGTGTGGGTGAGGGGTGTAATTAGCTAAAATGGGCATGGTGATGTAGTGTGTGTAGGTATGGGGTTGCCCTAGGTGTGTTTGTATAGTGTCTGTGTATGCATGCACACAGTTCTGCCATGTGGCTGCCCTATACATGTGTTTCTTGGACAGCTGCAGACCATACCTGGCAGGGTGTGCAGTTCACTGTCTCTGGCCACAAACACTCAGACTGTGCCTGCCAGGGGTTCCATGGGTACATCCAGGTACAGGCCTCAATGTGCTACTCTCCCCTGATGATGACAGATGTCTGCTGGAACCAGGTTATTCCTAGGACTGGCCAGGGCCACATGCATGTGGCTTACTGTGGTGTGGTTTGGACAGTGCTCTCCCTGCAGTGCTGGGGCTGGTACTGCCACTACTGGAGCACCTTGATGTCCTAGCATGTCCACGTCGACCACCAGCTGTTGGTGTTGCTAGCCTATGTCCACATGTCTGTCGCTCTATTCCCATCACATGTTCAAGAAAGGACAAACCACGTTTGATAAGGCCCACCATCTCACCAAACTTTCTATCCATGACCTTGGCATAATCATGGAGGGCACCTGCAAGTTCATGGAAGTTGTCGCTTACAGATGAGAGAACAGCCCTCTGCAGCCTCAGGCCCTGTCTGGTGTACAGTTCCATAAATGTCTGCACCCCCATGACAGTCTGAAAATGCACCTGGTGGTACTAGTTGAGGCACTTCCGCCAGGGGCATGATGACCAGCGGCACTATCATGAGCACCCTGGTACATCTGCCTATGTGGTGCCCTGCTGGGCATCCGGTTATGCCTGCTGTGACCAGACACAGTAGGCATAGATACCACACTCTCCTGTGCAGTGCCACCAAATGCCAACTGTCCCTCTGCTATGGCCACTGGTGATGGGGTATGTATAGGCACTGTAACTGTGTGCGGGGTTGGGGTGGCTAACAGGGGGATGTCAAACAATAGCACAGTTTCAGCCTCTGACAACCCTGCCTGTGCCTCAACAGTCCTATCATAATTTTCGGTGTCTGTATGGAAACCAACATAAAATTGCATGCAGGAGGGACCTTGACCCACTTCACCACCTGTGGGAGAAAACAAGAAACACAGTTTAAGACCTGTACGGCATTGCATAACAGTACACACATACACACACACACACACACACACACACACACACACACACACACACACACACACACACACACACCCTGAAATTCCATCATAATACCTACCTTTCTTGAGTTTACAGACAGTTCCACGTTTATTCACATAAGTTCCCCATCCTGCATTACACTTGGTAACATACGCGCATTAATACCACTCATTAACGTATCATTCCTCTAAATGCCTAGACAAGTGATCAAAACACAAAATCTGTTACTCCATTACCTCCTTGACTTGAGTGGAGTAGCTTTTATATGGCCTCACTGCTGTCATCCAGTGTTCACCCTGGGTATATCCGGACATCGTGATCATGGCCCCCATATGTTAGGGGCTACTACGTTCACTCCATAATGTCACACACTGGAGTGTAATACATAACTATTGCTCAGTACATGCCAGATCTGCTGCTCAATCAACTTATCATGTGGACAACAGTAGTATATGGATACACTCCCTGGTGTATTCTAGTAATTCCCCAATGCATCTGTAGTGCTGCATATATGGGTAGTTGTTCAACTTTCTGCTGATTGCAATATTAAGGGTATACCTGGTGTCTAGTTTTCCTCCCAATGCATGTTCCATGTTACAGACCTTATTATACTATCAGCTGTCCTGTGATTACATATCAGACAAGTATTCCTGGTGTCTCATATGTCAGTCCATGTCCATGTACTGCACGATTCCAAAGGGAAGTACTGCCGTATTATCAACCCCACAGTCACACATCTGCATACATGGACACCCACACAAACACACACACATGCGCACACATGCACACACACATCCTACATGCATCAACCCCCCTCCACTCCACCAGATTGCACTTACAGACAAAATAACCCCCAATGCACACACACACATACACACACACACACACACACACACGCACACACACACACACACACACACACACACACACACACACACACACACACACACCTACAGGTGAGGTTGCACAAAAATAGCACACACAGTCTTCCCATTACCCATCTGTCAACATGCATAACATATGGTACTCAACAGCATGCGGTGCAGCTATAGTCAATCCATGCTATCAACAGTATACATGTGTGTGATGCATGGGCTGTGTTAGTAGGTGATGCCCCTTCCCCTGGAAAGCACTGCACCCATGTACACAGTATTACTGTGCACCTGTTCTGCACCCTGCCATGTACTGTGCACCATACCTCACAGGTGTACAAACCATTGCTGAATGTGTATTACTGTGTCAGTTATGTCTGCTCTAATGCTCACAGCCCCTATGTGTTTGTGCGACACATACCTGGGATGATATGTGGACAGATGTCATTTGTGAATGCCTGATGTCTGGTTTACAGATCTCAACATCAGTGGTGCATGTATGACCAATACAATACTATTACACTGACAACTGTCAAACCTTACCATGGCTATGGGAAGTGTACACACCCTTATTGATATGACACACTCTTCCTTGATATGCCATGGGACCACATCACTGCATATATTAACATTACATGAGCATGATATGTGACATATGTCTTGTGCATTCACATGCAGTGTCTAACAAATGTGTTAGGTGTGCAAATGCTGACTATGATGCATACACTTCATGGGTGCATATGTGTGGATGCCCTTATCATGACGGTTGGTTGCACCTATTGTTATGTGTACTACAGCAGTCACTGTTCCTGGCAGGGGTATACTAGCATGGGCCATCTGCATTTGCCAGTATATGGTCAGTCTGCCCTGCACATGTCCCCCAAATCTGCATGAATGCAAGGTCTACCCATGTGCACATGCCTTTGAGTTCACACACTGCCATCACTATTGCTGTGGAGTCAGGGTTATGTCTGCCACAGTTTATGAACCTGACTGTGTGCAGATACAGTCATTCGTTGCATCCTTAGGATCCCTGTTGCAGTGCACTGGTGTGTCAAGATGACACACTCTCCCCTCCTTCAGCGTTTTCGGAGATGCTTGACAACTATGGCCTACACATGTGTCTGTTTGCAGTGTCCCAAATACTGAACACTGCATGTAACAGCCTAGTCCCAGCTAATGACTGATAAATATACAGATGCACACTGGCACCGGCACAGTACAGATGGGGATGGTGGGCCTGAGGTGGGTGAGGCATTGGTTGTGCAGCACCTGTATCTTAAATGATACTGTCTGTAAGTTTCCAATGTGGTCATGGTACACCAGTAAACATTGCAATGCATGACTATCGGGGACCTCTTCTGTTATGCATACACTACCTGTAGAGAGGCCTGGCTGATGTTTCCTGTGGTACAACTGTCACATCTGTTTACTCTAACCCATAGGCCATGCACTTGCAGAGTCCAGGCAATTGCTGACACAGATACTGCACAGCCAGTACTTGCTGGACATTCCTGCTACCCCCTCAGTGTTGTGGCATGTTAGTGGGCAGCCCGCATGACTGGTTTGCTAAATATGACAGCATTTGTCTTGGCTGGCCATCTGTTTATTTCCTACATAATTCCAATCCCATACATCCTTGTCATATACATGACAGTCTGCACTGTTTGCCATGGCATATGCAATGGTGAGGTATGGCTACATGTGCAGCTCAAGGGTGCTACCTGTTGAGTATGGGGTCCACGCCATGTCATGTAAGATGTTTGCAAGCCACACCTGCCTCTGTTGCAGGTAAGTGTGCACATTTGATGGCCAAACATCTTGAACAGCAGACCAATATGTGGTGTGACATTGGGGACGTGTACTTGCTGAAAGGTGCATTTCCATAACAAATGCATGCAGGCAGTACCTCAACAGCTGCCTCCACTATATTTTCTCTAGAGTGTGTGCACACATATGCTTCCAGTGTTTGTGAAGGTATGTATTCCCCATATTTGCTGCCCTAACCTACAATTCCATATTACACACTCAGTGCTCATGTTGGGACCACATTGCAGGT